>NW_026729428.1:0-75256 GCF_030272615.1 Cryptomeria japonica | reverse complement strand
GAGTATCCACTTGGCCATGAGTTCGTGCAAGAATTTCCTTCCTAAGTTGAAGGAAAACTATAAGAGAATATTTTAGAAGTGTAAATGAGGCACTTTTTATAGAACAATTATTTTTTGTCCACCTTTGTCCTTGATGACAAAGGGGAGAATTTTGGAAGTATATACTTTTTATTTCTAAGGGGGAGAAGTATTTGAGAAGTATTTTGAACATGTTGTTGGAGAAATTGTTTGTCGTTGATGAATGTTGCCATCAATGACAAAGGGGAAGATTGTTGGAATTCATTACCTAAGTTGTCATTGATGTCAAATATGGTGTTCTAGATTGCTCTGAAAATGTTGCAAACAATGGAAGATAGGTATGTATATTGTGTTGCAAAATAGTGGAAGATAAGTATGTATGATAGGTATGCATGTTGTAGATGGTAGATTCCTATTGCTATCAATGTTGTTGTTGATGTTGCAGTCTTTTATTGCTCTGAAATTATGTATTGGCAATATGAGAATATGTGTATCTAGATGTGAGAGTTTTGGTGTTGGTTGTGGCATTTGATTATGTTCTTAGGAACTCATTCTCAATATGTTGTGCTCTAGTTTTATGAATGGGTATGCAGTGATGAGCAGATTCTTATGCTCCAGTTCCCTCTCGTTCTTTTGATTATTGGTGATACTTAGTTGTGGGTTGTTAGTCACATCTTGAATCTTGCAATGCTGACTTTAATCTTGTTCAATAAGCATTATATCTCTCATTGTGCCAATGATTTTGGTTCTTGGACTAGATCATCAAAATTTCACCCTCACTATTTCTTTGGTTTCTATAGCTAAAGCTCTAAAATAACAATACTCTTCCTCTTTGTCTGTACTCTATCCAAAACAAATTCCTTAGTCAGATTATCTTTAGTCTTCAAGGAAAAATGATACACCTATTCAAAATATTGTAGTATCATCTGGTGTAGTTTTTCTTGAATATATCCTCTCAAAATGTTAATATCTATTTATATCTTGTCTTGATCAAATTCATTGTGATTGTGCCTTATTGTCAACTTGTAGAATTATTTGATATAATCTTTTGCATTTATGTTATTTTGTCTTAATTTTTATAAATTCTTCAATAATTTATATTGGTAATCTTAATGAATGATCTTCACTTCCAACTCCGATACAATAATACTAAAACTTTCATTCATCATCATCCCTCTTCTATTTCCTTTTATTTATTTTTCTTCCACCATATTACATTATGATCATTCTTGATTTTACCCTATAAAATTCCACTATTTTAGGTTTTAATATTTTTTCATACTTAAATATTCCTTGATTTTATTCAACTAATCTATCAAACTCTCTTCAAGAATTAAACTACTAGTATAATCAAACATCAATTATAGATATCTTATTGATACTAGAAAGAGCTTTTGATATTCCTACCTATATACATCATACACACACTTCATCTTACAAGGAGAATATATTAAACTCTTCAATAAGATATCTTGACATTAGATCTACTATAAATTATCCTATAATTAATGATATATTCACTACTAGATGAATAGCTCTTAAAAAATTATTCTACCCATCAACTTAGTAAAAACATTATGTGTGCTTCCTTACTTTAAAGAAATAATTCTAATCTTTAATAATGTTTAGTGCAATCATAGTGCATTAAATAAATGAAAACACTCAACACCTTCAAGACATACACCATAAATTCAGATTCCAAAAAATATTACAAAATCTTTAAAAATGATCAATTTATAAAAATCAAATTCAAACTTGATATAAATTATATGCTCTAGTTAAAAATTAGGACTGATTGGAACCTATATAAGCAAGATTATAAGATTAATGCTATGAGATTTCCACAATCCATGATGTATACTTTTGAATTTTTGTGTATTCGATTGTGTGTATTTTTTTATCATCAACATTTCCAATCACACTCCGTGATTCATATCATCAGGATGAAAAATAACATCTCCTTGGAATTATTTTTCATCATCTCCTTGGAATTCTTTTCATCCTGATGATGAAACACGGAGTGTGATTCGAAACGTTGATGACAAAAAAATACACACAATCGAATCCAAAAAAATTCAAAAAAAATTATAAGATTCTATTGTTGTGGACAGAGGTTTCCGAGTAAAGGTGTGGAGCCATGACCCAGTTTAAGCGTTGTCTGATATGCTGTGCTCCGTGTCATAAAATCCACGCTTGAGATAGAGGACGAGAGAGTTCTATCTCATTCTTTTCCTATGATCGGCCCTTTGTTTCTGGTATTAGAAATGTGCACAAGCAGCCCAAGCAACCTGCTATTCCAAGAAGAGTCAGTGCTCTTTCCATGCCAATTCCCTTCGGTTCGGCGGCGTAAACGAAGGCAAACACTCCAATTATGGCGCCTGATTTTCCAGCTGTTACATGCTAGAGTATGCAACCAAGGGTTAGCTGATTAAGTTGAATGTGTTTGTCGATTTTAATATAACAGTCTCGATTCCTTAAAAAAAATACTTAAAGTTAGCTGCAATAATTCATATACATAAGATAAGTAGATTCATCTTAAGCCTAAGGAATATAAATCAGTTCATATCATTTTCTTCAGTTCATATCATTTTCTTCATATGCATCATATGCATCTTTGTGTGTATTTATTGTTAAAGACATTTAATAAGCTTGTTCTTGATTGCCATCGAGGCATCGTATTCAAAGTTTCATCCCTATCTATATATATCTCTTTGCCCATATTGTGTTCAGATCTCAAGGGAATATGCTACGTGGGTCGAATCTCTCGGGGCTCATGTAAGCACACGTTCCCAAATAGGAATTGCAGCAAGGATCTATGGTATGTGATAGAATCCTACTCACCCCGAAGTCTGCAATTTTAATTCACTTGGGACTCTCTCTAATCAAGAGATTGGAGGGCTTAATGTCTCTGTGAACAATCCTCCGCCTGTGAAGGTATTTCAATCCCTCCATCACTTGCCAGGCAACCTTTGCCAGGGAGGACTCATTTAGCTTTCTCTTGTGCTTTAATAAATCGGAAATGGAGCCTCCATCCATATATTATAGAACAAATTTCATGTTATCTCCCTGATGGAGTATACCCTGACATTTGACAACATAGGGACAATTGGTTTTCTTAAGAATGTGCATCTCCCTGTTGATGTGGGAAGTGAGGGAGGAATCATGGTCCATGCGGATAGCTTTTAAGGCATGGTGGAGGATTTAGGGTGGAGGACCTTGTACACTATGCCTTCGTTACCATGTCCGAGTATCCCAACTCTTTTCAAATCAGAGAGCTGTACGCTCTGTATGAGAGGAAGGGGCAGTGTAAGAGGCTTTGGCAGGGGTAACCTCTGGTTTTGCAAAGGGATCAGAAGCTTTAATCTCAACCGCTTCTTGGATCCCATCAGCTATCACTTTGCTGTTAGAGAAGTCTTAGCTATCACTGCTTGGGTGAAAGAATTTGGTCTGTAAAGAGGCGTCAATCCCGATCCCCAGAAAGGAAAATAATGCTATCCCTACCTCTATATTTCTATTTGCCCATATTGTGTTCAGATCTCAAGGGAATATGCCCCTAGGTTCCACAGAGATTGAAGAAGTGTAAAAAAATTCATAATCTTACACATTGGCTGAAAGTTGTCCTCTTCATCTAAGATACCTTGCCTGCCTTTCTCTCGTCTTGAGTGATGATGCTAGAGGAGAGGGCTGCGATAATTAGGTAGTAATTACATATTACTAGCTTGTAATCGCTTTGGCTTAAGAAACAACTCTTTAGTAATTTATTCTATTATTTTACTTTGTAGAATGCAAGCAATGGATTATTTTACTTCCAACAATGGCGTCTTTTGGTTTTATCTCAATATGTAGGCCAATCATGTTAATCAATTGCCATGAAGAACTCAATTCAAAGATTATGGAACTACCAATATGAATTTATTTTTTCCCATCTTTCACTAACCTATGCTTATCATGGTTTTTCCCATATTTGACTAACCTATGCTTATCATGGGTGGAGAAAAGCTAGATCAGAAAAAAAGGACAAGGTGAAAGGCTAGTGGAAAGCAAGAAGACCATCAATACCAATGTGAAGGATAGGGGTAAAGAAAATTAGTGTTATAACTAGTATGATAAAGAATAACATGCAAAGAGACTTATTGCAAGATACATTTGGGACTAGATCCTATAATAATAAACTACTAATAAAATAATGTATTTAATATAAAAGACTTATTAGAACCTTTCAATTGAATTTTAGCATAGCTTGCTCAATTCATTCTAGATCATCATTACTTCCTTTTATCCCAGTCTATCTTGGGTAAAGGATTAGAAATAATGTACTATTTTTGTAAAGAGGATCAACAATATTTCCATCATCATTCATAACATGTGGCAAGCAATTGAATATGCTTTTAATTGTAGAGAGATCATCTTGGAACGGTCCCTCTTTCAAACTTCATGGTCATTTGAACAATTATCCCCAAAATATTTTATTCTTTCTTAATTTTTGCAAATATTTCTCAAACATTCAGTTGTTGACTAAATGTTTAATGAAGACTTGGATTTATACAAGTTTAAGTTTATCTATTCCAATTCAACCTCTATACTTTTGGCTGCTTGTTTGTTTTAACATGATTCTTTATCATTTATATTAAGAATCCCACTCCTTCACTTTTTTTGAAAACATATCTTATGGACTTCTATTAACTACCTAGCTACAAAGTTCTAAAAAGGCTAATTAGTATCATGCATGTCATGGAAACATGCAATGTGCATTATTAGAGCTCCCTCCACCTTTCTCATTATTTTTAGTTTGTTTAGGTCTAGGAGTAATCCATTTTTAGACATCTTGATGATGCATCCCAAAGTACAATTCAAAATATTGATGCAAAAAACTCATCCACTCAAATCCAAAAGTAATAATTTAATAAATGTCACATTATGGAAATCTATTAATATTAAGTCATATTTCATCTTATAATAATATAATTAATATAAAAATATCAAACTTGTTAAATTCAATTTTTAATTAAATGATATTCAACTATATTAATATGATATTAGATTCTATGTTGAAAAAAGTCAAAATTAATCCCTAGGAATTGAAACATTCAATTTTTAAGCATTTTGTCAATTTATTTCAAACTGAACTTGATCATTGATTTGCACTTCTAGATCTCACAAACACAGACCTATACTTATCCACTTGACACAAGCTCACTAATGTAAATTTTTGAAGCACTAGAACATGTGGTAAGCAATACTTTTGCATGCATAAACCTTTGAACATTTCTATCAAGGGTGGTTCCATTAAAATATAACCAAATTTATAAAACTACTTAGTGCATTCATTCATATTAGAAAACTGAATTATCATAAAAATAATCATGCTTTGTGAATGAGAATGATTGAATAGAAACTCAATTCACTTGTGTCAAATCTATTAGGCAATATAATCACATGCTTATAAGAAAGAAATATAGTTCTATTTGAACTGTATTGGAACCATAAAAATAGGGAGCCAAATTATGAATTACACATACCTAGTAATCCATCATGCTTAAAAACCTTTGAACATTTTAATCAAATGTGGCTCCTTTAAGATATGACCAAAATTGTAAAAACTAATTAATTAGTGCATTTCGACAAAGTAGTAAAGTAGATTAGAATAGAAATAAAGGTGTTTTATGAATAGGATTGATGGTATCCTAAACTAATTGACTTGTGCCAAATCTACGAGGAAATAAAGTTACAACATGTGAGAAATAAATATAGCCATATTGATTTTGCACTAGAATCTTTTAAAATTAGAAAAATATTGCATACCACTTATGCTCAGTAATCCTTTTTAAGTGAGAAATATCCCACAAGCAATCACGAAAGAAGATTATAAAGAGGTTGTTAATGAATTATAAGTGTGGGATATTAATCAACTTGTCATTACCCCAAGCTAGGAAATGTGGCAAGAGAGGATCCACAAATAGGTTCAATCACTCCCTTGAAATATCATAGCCTATCATGAAAAAAATATGACCATGCAACTACCTAATCCAACTATACTTTCTTATAGCCTGTACGAATAATATCGATCACTTACAATTATGTGCATGCAGCAATCCATCTCCTAAAATATATTCTCAATGACTAGGTCATAGATAATTAACTTAGCGACTATCTCCTAAAACATCATACAAGCATGAATATATAGCCTTCTACATCACTCAAATGACCATGACGATACAAAGAGACAAATTAAAATGCATATACAGTCACCGTTAAGTTACCCCCAAGATCCATATGAGGGAGGACCCATGCCTTAAGAAAGTGGATCTCATTAGGATCACACGGAATTTGGGCTTTCTAGGTAAAGATAAAAAATCTTCATTGAGCTAAAGGACCAATTGCAATTGCTTCCTCTTCAATCAAATCTTTGACTTGCAATAACCATAGGAACGTTTCACCCAACACAAAGACATGACGACATACAAACCAACCAATCTACATGCAAGAAAAGAAGACCTCCTTATGCCTCGCCACCACCAAATGGAAATAAAAAAGAATGTCATAAAGACAAAAACATTTGCAAGCCATTTAGGGGAGAAGACCTAGTAGTTTAAAACCCTAACTTTGCGCTTCTCAAAATCCTACTTGGAAATTTCAATCACTCCCAATTTTTTACAGCGACATACTTGGTACATCCCTTGCTTATAACTAAGGTTTCATAGCCACATCATCATGTTTTTTGTCAAGGCGTCCAAAATAGTCCATAAAAAAGGTGAGACCAATAGTCATGCATAAGGGGGCCTCATACTTGTGCAACTGATGTGGCATCACATGATTGATTGCTTTTTACAATCAAGGATACATTTCATTCAATTCTAGGTATTAAAGTTAAACAACTATTGGTACAATGTTGTCAATAAAATTGAACAATAAATCAACAAATATAAGTATTAAATTAACAAGTACTATCACAACAATTGAAATACGCTTTGCTACTCGGTCCTCTCCAAGACACACATCTTTATATTTGAAACCATGAGGGCTTTTAATCCTGTACATGCATAATTTTACTTTTTTAAGAAGTCATGAGAATCTTATAAGATGAGGCATGGAGGAGTTGGCCTCTACATTTGACATGAAATGTATCAACCTTGTGCAGTTGAACAAATCTTCAAATATGCTGAACACCATGTATGCAAAGTGCAGGAATTTTGTAGATTGTCTGAAAGTTGTTGCATCTCCTAGAACGTAATCGTTGTAGCTGACCCGAGACATGAGTATTTTAATGAAGAATCGATACTATTATATCAAAATCAACAAACACTTGTCCAACTTGATCAGCTAAACATACTCCCGGCATGTAATAAAGCAAGAACTTTATAACAGAGTATGTAAATGCATCAAAGGATAATAGGGGATTTTCACAATGTTTCTAGGATGAGGAACGGGATAGTTTCAGGATGGCAATTATTCTCATATATTAGGGATAGCTATTAAAAAAGTTACATAAAAAATAATATTTGAGCTAAAAGAAGCTGAGATTTTTAAAAAACTATTTTCCGACTGTATGTAAGCAGCGAACAAGGGCACAACTGAGGATATTTTACATAGGTTGAAGCGTCGGGACACCTCGCTATCACCGGAAAGACCGAAAAGATACAATAAGAATAAAACTTTGTTCGCTAAAACATGGCAGAATTACATAATCAACGAGAAAGGAAAATAAATTTGTGTTGCAGCAGCTGGATGCGGTGAAAAGAGCTACTGTATCAGACAATCAAGGAGATTCAGCAGATGACGGTTGTTATGAATGCCTTCGTCGCTGTCAACAAGAGAGTACGCAACCTAATACATTGGTTCTTATCGTGCAGGTCAGTTTCGTTGAATACCAAAACTTGTTTAAAAAATTAGGTGGGATTTCGAGGCGAGAAACAGAGTAGTTAAATTACAGTGGAAACGGTAAATGGTAATGGCTACACGAACGGGAGCGGCAATGGCAACGACAAGTATGAAAACGGAAAGCTGAAATGCTACGGTAACGGGAAATATCTGAGCTGCTGAAGCTGTGGGCCCGATCACCTAAGTCAAAGCTTCGAGTGTGCCGGTTAAGCCGGGCCCCAGAAATACATATCGATGTTTTGTGTCACGCCAATATTTGTCATAATACGCCGATAAGATCGAACTTCCCACCATCAAGGTGAGAGTTATTCCTTACAAGATAGTTGTTGGAAGGACCCGCTAGTCCTAACCCTAACATAACTTTTTAAATCTATTCATAATTAATTCTAATTAAATTTCATTTATGCAAATGCAAAAAAATTAGGTTAACTAACATGTATTTTAAACAAATAAAGCGATACATAATGTTCATGCAATGAAATTATAACATGCAACGCTTATCATGTAACATAGTAAAGTGAAATGGAAGTAAGATACTCATGAAAGGAGATCAACATGAAAAATATCTATAACTAATGCACCATAATCAAATTAACTAATTAAATACCTTCATGCATGTAGTTCATGAAAATAAAAAGTAACGGTAAGTAAATCATTGATCAGAAGAAAATTTAAAAATATTATTATATATTTTCTTAGTTTTTCTATATGTTAGTAAATGACATTTTTGAAGGCCTTCAGGGCATTTTTAGCCCTTGAAAGTGGCAAAAGAAGGTATGTTCTTTCACGATTTCGCCTACAACTCTTGGAGACCTTTCCAACGAGTTAAACAACTCCTAATTTCGAGTCCTGTGCAGAAAGTTATGCCTAGTTAAAGTTAGGACAAATTTTATATAGTTTTTTTTGAAAAAATTACATAGTTTTAGATTTTATTATGTAAATAAACCTGATATGACTGTTGGTTTTTTGATTGTCAAGGAGTTGTTGGTGACCTTTGGAATCCCTTGGACTACTATATGTTGGATTTTCGAATTGAATAGAATACTTTTTGGCTTGCTTCAATTTTGTATTATCTTGTCCATCCACACCACCGTAGGTTCTCACTTAGATGTTGTCGTCCGAATCCACAATTTGGATAAGTGATATCAGAGCAAGTTTGCTCCTGTATGTCATATCACACGCGATCAACATATCAAAGATTGAGGTTGGAAACAAGGAATCCTTCAGACTACCTTCCTTTGAGATGCACACGATCGCAGATGGCTAAGTTGCACACCGATGAAGACATTAAAGCATTGGTCGCAGATGCATTGACAAAACAATGAGAAGAAATGATGGAGCAGTTCAAGCAGATGTTGGAAAGTCGTGGGTCACCTGCAAACCCACCATTCACAGGGTATACACCATTCAAGGTGCAAGTGAATTTCGATATACCCACCTTTCAAGGAATGATTGATGCAGATGTCGTTGATGACTGGGTTTCAAAACTGGAAAGATATTTCTCTGTCAACCAATTCTCAGATATATCCTATAATCCGTAATAACTATGCAGTCATAAGTCACATAGTAATATAAAACAAATCAATCTATACAAAGAAAACATGTAGGGATAGAGGAAGTATAGGGCAAATAACAGCAAGCCAAGGAAAATTACCCTGCAAGGACGTAGAAGGAGAGATTGGAGACGTGATTCCACCACAAACAGATCGATCTTCCCAAGTCGCTTACAAGGGTCGATGGAATTGCAGACCGAAACAATCACCGAAAAAATGAAAGCAAGAAAAGAAAAGAAAAGATTTGGAAACCCCCAAAATTGATTAGTCGACCTCTATTTATAATTGGTGTGGCTAAAATTCCATCAAAATGCATGAATTTAATTTAGATAATTACTGATTTTAACTGATTTTAGAAGTTCAGTTTGAAAGGAAACTTAACTGCATTCCGAGCTAATTTCCAAAATTCACTTTGGTTTTTCTTATTTTATTAAATTTTTAATTTTTAATTTTTTATTTAAAAGAATATATATTATATATTCGCATGGCAAATACTAACTTTATATATTTTTATTTATCAACTTTTAATTGATTTAAAATCTTAATAATTTATCTTTTTGAAAATTATTATTATATTTTATTTATTAATTAAAACCTCTAAATCATGAATTTTTGTTTATTTAGTTTAAATATTTAAATCATTTTATTTATTTTGGTCTTTTAAATTTATTGAATTATTATTAACTTTATGTTTGCACATGATTCCATTCCGTGGGTTGATGCCAGTGTGCTAGAAGACCCCTCCTTGGCCATATGTTCACCTTCGATAGTTACCCTGCACCCACCTTGCACTCGACAAAATCGTCAGATAACGATTAAACAAAATTCATTATAATCATCATCATAACATTAAATAATGAAATATCATTAATAACATTAAATATCATCACATAATACCATCATTAATGTCATCACATAATATAATGTTGTTATACACTAATAGTATCAAATGTCTATAATTGTCACTGTCTAACATTTGATTAAAAGTAACCTAAAACCTATGTATCTAAAACGGGTCATGGCAATAGTCCTCAAAGCTAACTAACAAATTCTTACAAAGTGGGTATGAACTACAAGTCTAACCATGTAAGTTCTTGGAAAAACACAATGTTTAAGGGTAGGTCCCCATGTGGCTTCTTAGCTTATTTTGGCTAGCAGTTGCAGCTTAATTTTTTTAGCATTAATTTGTGGAGCTGGTGGCCCCATGAATGTAAAATTTTGATGCTTATAAAATAAGCAATCATCTTAAATTGCATTATTAAAAGAACTACTTAATTCTAATTGGTCACATAAATTGTGGAGAAAAAATTGGAAACAAATAAAAAGAGGGAAATTGTTTTGGAGAGCCACATGTCAATCTTCTCAATAAGCAGTTGCTGCTTATTTCCAACCCCACCTTTTTTCAAAGCTTATTTTAAAGTTTAAGCAGTTGCTGCTCCACTTAAATAGGAAAAGATTCCAGTTTATCTTTTCCTCTTAATTAAAAATTTGCATGGGAAAACTCTAGCTGCTTAATTTTAAGTAGAAATTGCACTTAAGAAGCCGCATGGGGACATGGCATAAGAAAAAAGAGAGTAAACATACACAACTTGGCTTAAAAAGATATTAAGTACCAAAAGTATTCTTAATTATTCATAAGTTCCTATCACATTAGTGCAACCCATGCCTTTACATGACACACTCTTAGGTGATGAAACTAAGCACAAATATTAAGATTGGCATTGTAAGGACCCAAGAAAGGACCTCGACAATGGAAAAACCATTAATTGAGCAAAACCAAGAGAAATCAACCAATCAAGAAGGCTTAGGTCCCCTCAACAAGTACAAGATGAATATAAAATATAAGAATTATAGTAGACTTGTCAACATGATCACAACTTAAACTTGACCAATATATTCAAATTTGGTCATATTTATAAAATGGTCATGGAAAGGGGTTTAAAAGTCATAGTGGTTTAATTAATTCCTTTTTAATGTGCGCTAAATATTAATCTTGTAACCTTGGATCTTAGTAAATAATAACCACAAAATAGAAATTTAAAGAAAAATGTTTCTAGACCTTTAAGACAGAATCTTGTGAAGTTGAGCGAAAAATTTAAATAGGCCAATGGTGAGGGGTCAAAATTTGGGATGGAAAATTGAATATGTTAGCATAAAGCACTATGCTTAGAATTGATAGAATATTATCTAATTCTTGTGACACAAAAAATATTTTTTTAAAGGATTGTTTTAAAATGTCTTTCACTTGAAAGATAAAGCCAACAATATGCTCTTTTTGTAGAGAGTATTCTCTACACAATTAAAAATGTTGTCTTTCTAATAAATGGGATGGATTTTCATAGAATCATATGTATAGATTTTGTATTAAAAAATTATGAGCTAAAAAAATTTAGAGCTTTTTGGTCTCTAAAGTATGAAGTGTTATATATATTAAAATTGACCTTTCAGATATTTTGAGCACATTAGAAAAGTACTTTTGTCTCTAGATTACACCATATGAAATTTGATAGTCCCCTTGCTTAAAAATTTTGCTTCCGGATTCAAAAGTTTGATACCATGTTTGAGCAACAAATTATGAAAGTATAATGATGCCTTGATATATGTAGGACAAGGAGGAAGTAGGAAGGCAAAACTAAAATTTGACTTATATGATTCATGTAAGACACTCGAGACAAGTGTTAGAGCATGTGTCTTGTGGGTATGAGTTGAAACAACTAAGCTCTTAAGTGAGATTAAGTTAGTGTAAATAGGTCTATAAGGTCTTAGAGCTAGATAAATGGAAACTAGATGTATAAAAGCTCTTTTCTTACAAACAATAGTTACCATAATTTAAATATTATTTGAAAAACCATATTCAATGAATAAATATAAGAATCTACTCATAGAATGAAGCTAAACTAAATAGTTTAATAAGGGTGATATCGCAAGATGTGTCCCACTTGTGCAATGGGGCCATAAAATTGAGCGGAAAATGATAAAATAAAATGCTTTTAAATGAAGAATATTCACTACAAGGTGATGTCCCCATAGCCTTTAGATGAAGCGTTTGTCAAATTTAAAATATTTCATATTCAAAAAGCTTAGTTTTTTCTTTACAACTATTTTAGACTTAGATGTATAGTTTAAAATTGAATATTTTAATACTGTCTTTTAAATATTAGATTTGTTTTAGATTCCTATTTTTTAATTATTACTCTCAATTATTTTAAACATAAATTAATTTTAAAAAAATATAGTTAATGAAAAACCTATATCTCTTTCTTCTCTTACATTTTAAATCTAAACATTACATTTAATCTAATGATTTTCTTTAACTTTAATTAAAAAAATAAATGTACAACTAATCCATACTTTTATTATCTTTTATAAAAAATAACAACAGTAGAATATATTGCATACACAGACTATTATGTTTTTACACACATGTAATTTACTTACGTAGATTAATTTGTTTTATCTTTCTAATTCCAATACAAGGCTCTTCATTTTCCTTTGAGTTTAATGCTTAAAAATTGTCTTAAAAAAAAGTATGATCTTTTATAAAAAATAACAACAGTAGAATATATTGCATACACAGACTATTATGTTTTTACACACATGTAATGTACTTACGTAGATTAATTTGTTTCATCTTTCTAATTCCAATACAAGGCTCTTCATTTTCCTTTGAGTTTAATGCTTAAAAATTGTCTTAAAAAACATTTTTTATTATCTTATCAATAGGCCAAAAAATTCTCTTTAACTTAGAGCTGACTGAATGTCGAATTAAATAGATGTGTTCCCTACTTAGTGGATCATTGACACGTGAGATGATCAAATTGGTAGTTTGTAGCAATATTGTAATCACATGAAGTTTCCTTTTTTCTAACAAATATTTGTATTAGCATAGCATGTAAGAGGTACTCATTGCAATTGGAGTTATAGAGCAGAAAAGGCTGAAAATTTGAAAATGAGAAGAAAGGAGAATCTAATGTGTATAAACTATTTACAGGTATTAATATCTTGTACAGCTTAAGTCTTTTGAAATAGATATTTCGTTTAAGTGCTAGTTGTAGATATTTAAGGGCTATTTATATATATTTTTTTAACTTAAAATCTTTTGTGATAATCTTTCTTAGAGTACGCATTAAGGAAGGAAGGAAGGTTTGGAGGACAAGACGAAGGAAGGACGATGGGGGTTTGAGTGGGTGCTAGGTAAGGGGCACTAGGTAAGGGGCACCTCATCTCATTTCTTCCGATCCCATCGAGTGCTTTGGCGTTGGTTCCGATGATCTATACGTAACATGCCGTAAGAAGGAAGCTCTGGCTATGGTTGTCTATAGGAAGTAGTGTGTTGGCTAGCGCTTGGGAGTGCTAGGTTTAAACCGGCAGATGCCGGTAGTAAAGAAAATAGAATGGCTGGTGGGAAGCGTCGGGATCTCCGTGTCATAATCAAAACCTCACTCACCCGATGTCATGATCGCAGGAAGACAGCGTAAAGATCCTAATAGAAGTAAGTAACCTTTCTCGGGTCGATCACCAGGGCTCTGCTCCTTGGTCCCTATGAAAAGCACTTCAGTGTCGGTCGATGACGAAAGCTTTGTTGGCTCAGTTTCGGTTTCCATTTATTTTAAGTTTAATAAGTTTAATTATTCAATTTTTAAGTTTTTTTTTTAATGGCATTTTGTTGAACTTTACCTGTTTTGAGTTGCATAGCCAGTCAGGTTATTTCTGAGTGAGGACCTTTCCAAAATCAATCTGCCAGGTTACTTCTGAGTGAGGAGCTGTCCAAAATGACATGTTAACTGCATGTTAAAATGTTAAAATTTATGTTATTGCGGAAGTCACAGTTAATTCTGTTGATCATGATTGATCTATAATTTTCATAGAAAACAATAACACAAAAATTATTGATCCGTACTGTACTGGTTTGAAACCAATTTAAGCGCAGGTGAAGACCCTATAGTTTTCATTTGGGATGCATGTGAAGAGTGGGTCTACACGCTCCACCAAATGCAATGATTGTGAACTTTTCGTAGCCCTATACTATAGATCCATCTTCACCATATGGTTGTAATTAAAAAGCTCGGAGGCGAAATCCACAATGACCTTCACAAAATGGGTTCTGCTTATTATGGTCTGTGCAGCGGTTGCAGCTCAAGCCAGGGCATGCAGGGCCAGATGTGAAAATCATCATTACAGCTGCTCTAAACGCGGATCGTTTCCGTGTCCTTCTCGCTGTCCGCGGATTTGCTACGTCAACTGCAAGCGCTGCAAGGTCAAATGCCCCGTGGAGAGCACCCGTAAGCCACAGAAATTACTAATTCTCATGTTTACAACAAAATAAGAGCTATTGTTTTCTGGAAAATCATTGTATCTATCTAAGATGTACTACTTTGTGTGCAGGACGTCTGTCTGAAGCATCTTTGTCTGCGGCCTGTGACAAGCCGGGTGCGGTGTGCCACGACCCGCGGTTCATAGGCGGGGATAGCAGTATGTTCTATTTCCACGGCAAAAAGGGCAAAGACTTCTGCCTTGTCTCCGACAAAGATCTGCACATCAACGCGCACTTCATGGGCAAGAGCGCAACGCAGGAGCAAGAGCTGAAGCACGACTTGACGTGGGTGAAGTCTATCGGCGTGCGCTTCGGTTCCCATCAAATCTACCTTGGAGCCAACAAAGTTGCCCGCTGGGAAAGCGCCCTGGATCAGCTCACGCTCCTTGTCGATGGGCAAAGCGTTCTTCTCCCGCCCCGTAGAGGCGCCCAGTGGGAGGACCGGTTGAGCCCGTTGAAGATCACACGTGTACTGAATGTTAATGCTGTAATACTGCAAGTGCCACACAAATTCAGTCTAACGGCCTGGGTGGTTCCCGTTACGGCCGAGGAGTCTAGGGTTCATGGCTACGGGATGACTGAAGATGACTGCCTTGCGCACCTGCAGCTGAATTTTAAGTTCTATGAGCTCAGCCCTAATGTGAACGGCGTTTTGGGGCAGACGTACTCTTCTGGGTTTAAGAGCCACTTGAAGGTGGGCGGTGTTATGGAAGGGGAGGATAAATTTGCAGTGTCGCATCTCTTTGCTACGGACTGTAAGGTTGCCAGGTTTGTCGAAGGAATGGAATCGCGGCTCGGGTTCTTTAGGTTGTCCCCCACGGTTTAATGCGACTGGCCGGGGTATTGTGTGCCGCTGTTAGAAAGTGAAGGGTACTTAAGCCTTCTAAATAAACGTATTATTATTATTATATGTGAGGCTGTTAGAACCATGTCGTGTGGGCAATACAGCCAGGGAATTGAGCAGGTGAGATTATATTTAAAGCTGCTCTGTTCAGTGACGCTGAACGCGTTGAGGTTGGCCGTTTAAGATCAATGTATGGTTTATCACTGTACTACTGTCATCATTATAATATGTGGGGCTGTTGATTATTATGTTGAAATTGTGTTGTTTAGATTAGATTTAATGAAGTCCTGGTAAGGTTACACGCAAAATTTTCTTGGAAGTTTGAAATCAACGTATGATTTATTAGTGGACCATGTCGATTCAGATATAAGTTTACTCATGTTTATAGATTTATTACCAGTTTTTTATTAAGTTCTCTTTATATATATATATATATATATTTAATTTTGAGTTGTTTTTAATTTTTAAATCTTAATATAAATTCATTACTTTTAAATATTTGTATTTGTATATTTTAAGATAGGAATTTATTGCATTCATTCTATTCTATCTTTTAATTAGCTGAGCCAATCATTGTTGACTCCCTGTCTTATAGATAGTAGGGGAGTAGTAGAGTGCAGATGATAGTTGTTGGTCAGTACTCTACCTGGAGTATTAGTGAAGACAATTAAAAAATTTGGAAAAAAATCGTAAAATATGTTGAACTCAATATTAGTGTGGTTAGAAGGGTGGATATTAGGAGTTCTAGATTACCATTAAAAAATTACTTTTTATAATTATGGTTAGGTTATTACATTAGGTTAATGAATAGTTAAGTATAAATTATAGTTATTGTTTAAAATGTTGATGTGAAGATTTATATAAAATTATCTGTTTGAAATTACCAAATGAAGGTTTATAAAAAAGTCTTTAATGTTTCCATTTTTGCGTAATCTATTTATTTATGCTTTGTTTAGCAAACTAGCTCATGGGGTCATCCTAAGATGGTTCCTCTAGTTCAAAGAAAAGAAGAGAAGATTATACAATATCAATCTTGATGCCTTCTTGTTAATCCTAATTATGTGTGCAAACCTTACATTATGATGGGATTCTAATTTACTTTAGCGACAACTGTTTTGTCAACATTTTGAATAGACAAAAGACACTATTATATTTTGTAATTTATATTATGATCAACATAAGGATTTGATTATCAGTGGAGATCTGTGCAAAATTTTACCAATTTTAATTTGGAATGTTTTATCATGGCCTATTATTGGATCAATTGGTTATTTGACTAGATCTATTGATTGTTCTACTAATGGTTATGCTAGCTAAATTGGTATTGGACCACCTTGAATTGCTCATGCTTATCACTTGATTAGTTGGTTGATGTGGTGAATCATCAGAACAAGCTCATAAAAGTTAGTTGAAGGAAAGGTCAAAACATTTAACCCCTTAAATAAATTTGTCTAGAATAAACTTGTCATCCAGTGATTAATACTTTTAGTTAACCCAAAATATTCAACTCGATTATTATAGAGGATGCTAATCAATTCTTATAGTACTGGAGACCTTCCTTTAAGACATTAGAAGAGGAAGAAAAAATAATTCAAGTAGACTAAATTCATGCTCAAGTTTCGTATTGATTACAAACATTTGCCTCCCTACACATCACCAAACAAAAACAAGACTGAAA
The DNA here is from genome assembly GCF_030272615.1 of Cryptomeria japonica. Taxonomy (NCBI): domain Eukaryota; kingdom Viridiplantae; phylum Streptophyta; class Pinopsida; order Cupressales; family Cupressaceae; genus Cryptomeria; species Cryptomeria japonica. Next base: position 57,971 of record NW_026729428.1, on the reverse strand, counting down.
TTTGTAGATAAAGTCATTTACTATATCATTAACATTAATTAGTAATAAACCATGTGACAAATATAGAGCATCACAAAGAGCAATAAATTACATGACTAACAATGTATATAGATACTCCACATTTTCACTAATCTAACTACAATCATCAAGTACTTAGCAATAGCAGGGGAAGGGTTTCAGTAGTGGACATAGTTTCAATAGTGGACAACTTTTTTGTCAACCCAACCCCCTGTTATTAGATTGTAAAGGAGCCCAAAAAATTGATAACGAAAAGTTCATTAGTGAATATCACATGTACCAATAGTGGATAATTTTGCACAAATGTCCTAGTAGTGGTGCACAAATTGGCCAGTATTGGTACACAAATGGGCTAATTATAGTAAAAAAAGGTGATCTACTACTGGGGCATTTGTCCACTACTACTGCAAATTTTGAGTTATCTACTATTGGTGCAAAGGTTTTTATGTATGAAACAACACTTTTAAATGACCACTTTTTGACCTTTTCGCATATAACGGTTTCCACAACGTGCATCATTACTATGTAGAAGCCAGATCCTTAGTTATAAACAGTTAAGTGGTATACGGAGACACCCAAAAAAAACTGAAATCTGATGTACAGATTGAAAATTCTAGATACGTGAAGTAAGATATGTCCACTACTGATATGCTTCCCCTAATATATATTTTTCTTCTCTAATATTAAATAAAGTTTAATAGATAATATTCATAAATTAACTTTTTCCCCGATTTGATGTCAATTGGGTTGCATAACCCATCAGGTTACTTCCGAGTGGAGTGGTAGGTCTACCCGCTCTGGACAATAGCGTGTGTGTTGGCCTTTCGTTGCCCTTTACTCTTGTATGTATAAATCGATCTGCAGCGTAGCGTAGTAATGAGAAAGCTCAGAGGCAAAATCCACAATTGCATGTACAAAATGGGTTCCGTTTATTATGGTCTTTGCAGCGATTGCAGCTCAAACTAGGGCACAGAGGGCCAGATGTGAAAATCGTCGTTCCAATCGCTACGCAAAATCAATCGCCTGTCCTTCACGCTGTCTCGAGGTTTACTACGTTATTTACAAGCACTGCAAGCCCAAATATTACAAGGACAACATCTGTAAGTCACAGAAATTAATAATGCTAATGTGTACAACAAAATTAGAGCTATTGTTTTCTGGGAAACCATTGTATCTATCTACTAGCAATTGCATTTTGGTGTGCAATGAGTACATCAAAGGGGCATGGAAGTTTGGTATATTTTTTGCATATATTTTTGTAGTACATAAGGTCAAATGGTAAAAGTGATATCTTCAAATCAACTACACTTATAAGGATCTAAAAATTGTTGAAACAAAACCTTTGATTAGGGAGAGAAAGGGATAGAAAAGGGAATAAATAGGAGGAGAGTGAGAGGGGAAAGGAGATAGAGATGGAAATGTAGATGTAAGAGAGGGATATGGAGAGGAGAGGGAGAGATAAAGAGAGAGGAGAGAGGGAGAGATAGAGATGAAAGAGATATATATAGAGAGAGGGAGAGATAGAGAGAGATAGAAAGAAATAGATAGAGATAGGAAGTGACATATATAGAGGTAGAGATAGGGAGAATATAAAATTGGAGAGATATGAAGAGATAATATGATGTAGAGGAGGGCTTATAATCTTCTTTCTCACATGAGCCAACAATCAAAATTGATCTTGAGCATAAATCAATGTTAGTTTCTTCATAATTAGGCTTCTTTCCTAGTAGCCCTCCAAATAGGGTTTTCCCACCATAACTCCTAGTGTAGGCATGATATGAAAAAATGTAAAATCAGTTTCAGATACCCATTTGACTCTTACAAAATGCACTTCAAAATCAAGTAGGATTTCTTTGTACGAAAAGAGTCAAAATTTGATTGTCCCCTCTTCTATTAAGCCTAAAAATGACATAAAATCAACCTTTTTTTTTTGGCCATAACTTTTGTTGTAGACTTTACCTAGAAGATATAAGAGAATTTTTGATACCCATTTGGACCTTATAAAACATATCTCAGAACCAAGGTAGATTACTTTGTATGGAAACCTTCAAAAATCGATTTGCTTGTTCACTATTACCCTAACTAGGGTTTGAGGCGGCCTATCAAGAAAATGCAATAACTTTTGATCTATTTAATGAAAGAAGATGAACCCAACTTTGTCAGAAGCTAGATTCATTCCTCTTCAATCTCGAATTATTTTTAAGTAGGTATATACCCGTACAATTTTGTACAAAACAAAAAAATAGAGAAAAATGTGTTCAGATTTGTAGAATTATTGATGTTCTTTTATTACAGCCACTCCTCCAAATAAACAACCAACCTCTCTCACATTGGGATTCATATTTAAAACATGTATTTATACTATTACAATCACTTTTCAACTTACCAAACTTTCAACCTCCCACTTTATGCAACATTGATGCCTCATATTCCACATTGTGCAGTTTGACAACATTTGCAACATTGACATTTTTTGCAAAATTAGTAAATTATGCAATTTGACACTCCAATCCCTCTAGTGACCTAATATGGACTCAAACCAATATGAAATGGTCTTAAATGATCTTATTACATAAGCAGCATGAAAAAAACCAAAATGCTAATTTTGAACCTACTATAAACCTAGGGTGCTCCTGCACCATCCTCCCCAAGCAAAATTGACTCAAGTCCCCTTGAGGATAGTTCTATAATAATGGATTAAATTTAAATCATGCCATTCGATAACCTCCAAGTGATATCTTCATTAGGCAACCCCTTTTGATGAACTAAATACTAGAAATGCACATTATTCTTTGTGTTCTTAAACTCTTTGTCACCTAAGATATGCTCCAACTGTAGAAGGTTACATGATGGATGATTCTTGGCTTGTTCTTCATTTGAAAATTTTGTTGAATCTATCTCTTTACCTGTTACCAAACCTCCTCCATCCTTGAAATGAAACCCCTTGTTCTCGACATTTGGTGTATGATTAAAATTTCTCTTTTTCCCTTGTAATTTATCCTTGACCTCTTCACGTTTGATGCTCACATATTTCATCTATTGTTGTGTCCTTGTATTTTCTTCTTGATTAGTCATACTAACCTATATTATAGATGAAATAGAATGGCCCATATCCCCTTTTGAAAGTAATAAATTGAACACTCCTTCAACCATCATATCAACATACTCCTTAAACTAGCCTTGGATCTCCAAAATCAATTCATCCTTGACCTTCAATGAAGCAAATTTTAACACCAAATCAATACCATTTCCCTCCAAAATCAAATCATTCTACAAGTCTACTGTCATAGTGTCTCCATGTTTAGTAGTGGTTGCAATGTCCATGTTTTCCTCTTCATCTACCTTTATAAACTCTTTCCTAGCTACCATTATCATATTATCTTTCTTGGTTTGTCTTTTATCCTCTTCTTTCAATGGTGTCAAGGTATAAGATATCCCATCCTTTTCTTTCTCATAGGTATTCATTGTCCCGTCATACATAGCATGCCTATCAAATTGCCAAGGCCTTCCTAGAAGCAAATGATATACATCCATGGGTAATACATCACATAAAATTTTGTCCTTATACCCTCCTATGTTGAACTCCACCCAACTTTGTTCATTGACCAAAATATATTGACCCTCATTCAACCAAGAGACTTTATAAAAAGTAGCATGTGGTATCCTAGGCAACTTAATTTTTTCAACCATCTCAACTAAAACCATATTATCTATACTTCCTGAATCAATTACCACCTTACATACCTTACCCATGAACTTACAAGTTGTTTTGAATAGAGTATTCCTTTGTGGTGGCTCCTTGTCTACTGATGCTTTGATGAGAGTTATTCTTACCATTAGTGATTTTCCAACTTCTGGATTAGCATGTTGAGATGGGGAGTTAACACTCTCATTATCTTCTTCCTGCACCAATTGAATTCTACTTTCTCCTCCATGTGAAGTAGAAGCCTGAACTTCATTGCATTTCCATGCTTGGTGTCCAAACTTGTTGCATTGATAGTACCTTCCTATGAATACATTAGAACCTCTTCCTTGACCTCCAAATATGCCTCTAAAGCTTGATCTACCTCCTCTAAACCCACCTCTTTGATCAACAACTTGGTCTTGGAGTTTTCTTGCATCTTCTTGGCTCTCATATGATTGTCTTGGAGTAGAAAATGAACCTCTTCCTTTGAAATTGCTGACTCTACCCCTAGTTGACTTATCTTGCCTTCTCTTTAGCTTTTCTTCAACCCTAAATTCCATTTGATAGAATTCCTCTACTATCCTTGGGTTATGCAAAATCAACTCATATTGAATCTTAAACCTTAACCCGCTAAGATATCTATCTACCTTCTCCACATCATCCTCCATGTGACCTTCTCTTATGCTCAATTTGTAAAAATCAATGTAAGCTTTGACATCCATATCTCTTTTATTCAAACCTTGAAGTTTCTTATGCAATTGAATTGCATAATCAACTAGTAAGAACTTAGCCTTAAGCTTAGACACAATTCTGTCCCAAGAAACAAATTTTGACTTACTTTTCTTCCTCCTTTTAGTTTTATCATAATCCCACTATAATAGAGCATGACCCTTCAATTTTTTTTTTGCTATCTTCTCTTTGTTACTTAGGTACATCCTCAAATTCAAAATAATTATCAAGTGCCTATATATGGAGGTACCTATTTATGGAGGTAAGTTCTCCATCATTCGAGTTACCCCCATACATAGGTACATCCATTTTTACCTTGTGTTTATCTCCCTTGATTTCTCTCAGTAACTTGGCCATCCTCTGCTTTTCAGTATCCAATTCCTCCCCCTCCTCTTCTTCTTCTTCTTCTTCTTCTTCTTGGGGATTCTCCCTTTCCCCTTCCTCTTTGTGATAAATCTCATCATCCATGACCATGCCTCTCCTTTGACTGGTTTCAAAAGCCTCAAGCCTTGCTACCAAAATATCTTGTATCTCCTTCAACCTCCTCATCTCTCTTTTAGTCTTATCTTCCATTTCATTCATTTTTGTAGCCATGCGGTTACCTTTTGGAGGAATCTTGTTATCTTTCACTTCAACCTTTCCATTTGATGTAGATGCAAGAGGCTTAATTGCAGACTTGCAAACAAATGTAAGATAAGGATCCAAACCCCACACTCTTAAGATGTTTCAAATGCATCTAATACCTCTAAGAGGCTCAAAAATTGTCTTCCACTAAGCCAAGTGGCTCCTTTTCCTCTACACGATTTAAAAACTCCCAAGAAACATGTATCTAAGGTACTCAAGTCATTAAGTCTTCATTTGTCAAGGTAACCCAAGTACTAGCCTGCAACTAGACCTAGGCTCATACGAGCCCTGCAAACACTATTTTAAGCAGTTACCTTCCGAAAGTTGCAAAACACCAGACAAAAAAATCATAGATTAGGATACCCTTTTCATCCAACAATAACATATCCAAAAATTAGGTACTATTACTTTTGACCAACAATCTCAAAAACTCACTGTCCTCTATACCCGGTAGGCTAATTAAGATAAATATGCAAAGAAAGCACTTCCAAAACCCATCTACAAAAGGAAGCCTTTCATATAGTCTTTGGTTATGATCCTAAACGAATCATTTTCTAGGTTTTATGGTCAAGTTATGCTTCTTTATACCCTATCTCCAAAACCCTCTCCATTTCACCCTTAAACCTAGGGCTTGCTCAAAAACCCATCAAACATCACTTCCAGAATCAAATGAAGGATGATTAATCATGTCCTGAATATACCCTTACTATTTCAAACATAAAATAGTCCCTTCTTAAGGTTGATTTGCTACTGCTATAACTATGGCACTAAAACCATGCATTTTCAGTCAATCCTCCATGGTGTAAACCAAACTTTCACTCCTTCCTATCATTAAAGTGTCAGGAATGTATGATAAAAGTTAGGGATGATCCAATCCATAGGAAGAAGAGTCCTACATCTATGGTTCGATCATTGTTTCAAAGGAAACTAACAAAATAGTGAACAAAAATGTCTGCAGACTTAGGAATGATTAGTGCAGTGTGTTATTCCAAGGCCCATCTAACCTTTAGAAGATTAAAACCATGTAAGGATGCAAACACACCACCCTCACTTCATTAAAAAACCAATATCAAAACTACTTTAGTGTAAAGAAAACATGAAACCACAGATTTGCAGGAAAATAAATGAGTTTGATTGATGTTTGAGTTACAGTCCATACAATCCTGTACTCCCTTGTGCTCTCCCTCATACAAATGTCTCTCAGGGATTTTAATAGGCCTCCAACAACTTCCCCAACTAATCTAAACAGTTATGTGTGATTACAAATACTCAAACAAGCATATTTTATCATTTCCCACAAAAATGGCACTAGCCGTTATTTTCAAATATTTGAACTAAAAACTCTTATTAAATAACCTATATTGACTTCTATCCCCAAAAATAATGACTCTTAAAGGATCAAAATTATTTATCTAATAGGTCTAAACACTTTTAAGACCAGTCCCAATCCTATAACCCTGAAATCCTATATTTGGTCCTATGGTCATATTAGGCTCATTAGGACAATTAACCATTACATTAGGATCATTCCAATGAAATGCCATGATTGGCTTTAAGACATCAAAATTGAGTCTATTAGACCCATACATCTCCTTTTCATGCCTCCATGGTGTCCTCCAAGTTGTCTTCATGTCAAGGGCTCCTACACCATACTCCCCCCAAATGAAAAATCTCTTGTCCCAAGAGAACAAATATTTTGTGTTCAGATCTTGTAACTCTTGTGATGATTGTTTGGTACATGTATGTACCTTGTTAAACTTCTCAAATGGAACTCTCCTACCTTTGCAACCTACATCAATCTCAAAACAAGAATTAGCACTCAAAAACTTATGTTTTGGTCCCATCATGAGACTGTCTTTTGTCTGCCTATACTGTCTTCTTTCACCTGCTATTTGATCCAAATTTTGGTGAACACCAATTCCACCATTACTACCCCTCTTCTACACTACAATAGGACACAAAACTGATCCCACCATGACACCATCCACACTACTATTCCACAGTACATTTGTGCTTACTAACTTACTATCATCAACCACCATCTTTTACTTCACTTGAGGCTTATCTCCAACTTGCAAACTCACATGCATTGGATCTCCAAAACATATGACACTTTTGTCATTTGGGTCAACAACATTCAAAGGATTCATAAAAAATGTTTGTCCATATTTTTGCATAAGGTATCTATTAGTGTAGCCATCATGCATTGTCTTTCTCCCATACTGCGAAGGTCTTCCTAGCATTAAGTGTGCACAAGTCATAGGTACCACATCACACAAAACCCTATCATGATATTCCCCAATTGAAAAATTGACATACGCTTGTTCCCTAATGAGGACATGTCTTTCTTTGCTGACCCAAGTAGCATAATAAGGACATCTATCAGGAAATATTTGTAAATTAAGTTTATTGACCATCTCATGGGAAACCAAGTTATTATGTGAACCTGAATCTACAATCAATTTACAAATTTTACCTTGACACAAATACTGAGTTCTAAAAATTGATACCTTATGCTCTTCTTGCTGCTGCAACTTGCCTTTGTTAAGCATGAGGGATTCTCCTTCCAGCACTGGACTTGCTTTCAATGATTCATTTTCTTGTTTCTTTTCTTCTTCTTGTGTTAGGTTGACTCTCCTATCCCTGCCTCTAACTCATTGTTCCCACTTAGGACATTTAAAGGAAGGATCCCCCACTTCATTACAATTGAAGCATCTTCATGTGAAAATGCCTTTGCCTGCCCCATATCTTCCACCTCCTCTGCATCCTCCTCTTGAATCAGAAGATGTCTCTTTTCCTTTCTCATTGATTTGTCCTTGTTACCAATTTATTCTACCACCTCTTCCTCTTCCTCCTCTTCCGACATTCCCTTGTCTTTCCTGCTTCCTCTTCAACTTCTCTTCTTCTCTAATGGCCAACTGAAAACATTCTCCCCACGTCCTAGGCATCTGCAAACCTATTTCATCTTGAAGGTTGAATCTTAACCCATTTAATTACCTTGGTATCTTCTCTTCTTCATCCTCTAGACCCCCTTTGATACTAAGCTTATGAAATTGCTCAATATAGGGCATCACATCCATGTCCTTTTGCCTCAAATTCTACCTCATCTTCTTCACATGAATTGTATAATCAGATGGTAAAAAATGAACCTTAATCAAACCCTTCATTCTAGCCCATGTTGTAATCTTTTCCAACTCTCTAGACATCGTGTCATTTTGTATATCAGACCACCATGTCAAAGCTATACCTCTCAACTTAGTTTTGGCAAACTTCACTTTCTTTTCTTCGTCCATTTCCTCAAATTCAAAGTAGTTGTGTAAGGCATCTAACTAACCTAATATTTCTTCACTATCCATCCTCCCTTGGTAAATAGGTATGTCAATGTTATTCTTACCTCCACCTTGGATTGCCTTTAGAAATCTCACCAATCTCTTCTCTTCAAAATCTTCTTCTCCCCTTCTAGACTCTTCATGGCTTTCCCCTTCATCGTGTGCTCCCAATTCTTCACTCATCTCCTCTCTTCTAGGTTCTTCCCTTTCTTTCTCTAAGGCTTCAATCCTTGCTAGAATTTGTAACCTCTCTCTCCTTTTTTTTTATCCTCCCTATCCTTTGTTGCTTCCAACTCCCTCTTTTCCCTCTTCCCTCTTTCAAGGGCTTCTCTCAACTCCTCTTCTCCATAGCCATTTAATTTTTAGGTGCCATCTTATCAAAACCTTCCCTCAAAGATCCACTCAGTGCTTTGATACCAATCTGATGCAGAGGTAAGAGGCTTAATTATATACTTGCAGACAAATGTAAGATAAGGACCCAAACCCAACACTCTTAAGATGTTTCAAATGCATCTAATACCTCTAAGAGGCTCAAAACTTGTCTTCCACTAAGACAAGTGGCTCCTCTATCTCTACACCATTTAAAAACTCCCAAGAAACATGTATCTAAGGTACTCAAGTCATTAATTCTTCATTTTTCAAGGTGTTAGAATATTTAATCTTTACTTAGCCTAGGTTTATTTTTTATTTAGTTTAGGATATTCCTTTGGAATTCCTACATGTAATTTGTCCTCTAGTACATGTGTGAGGACAAGTCATTTCTTTTATTTTCCTTTATTAAGGAATATTAGATCTCCTCCATAAGAGGATGTGGACACATGGCACACACATTTTATGAATGGTGGCATTCATAGATTTGGGAGTTACTTTGTAACTCCTCTCCTCATCTCTATTTAAGAGATGCCTCCTCTCTCCTTTCTTCTTAATGACAATATTGTAAAGAGCTTCTTGCTCTCTCTCTCTCTCTCTCTCTCTCTCTCTCACACATTTTTAGGCATTGCCTCATTCATAATATCACAAGGGGTTTTTCTTTGCTTTTCCCCTTTCAAAAGTTCTTGTGCCTCCTTCTTAACATTTGGGTGATGCTCCAAGGTTATTGCTTTTCTCTTGGTAACAATTACTTCATCATAAACTTTCTTGGATTAATTTTCCTTTCCTTGCTCTTTTATTTCCTTTCATGGTATCAGAGCAGGTTTCTAATCCTTTTTTTAAGTTGACATTGATGAAGGTTACCATTCTGTGGAGTTCACCTTGTTGGAGGCATTCTTGAGAGGAGAAGAAGTTCTTTTCTAATATTTTCTGTTGTACAGGTTTTGGTTTCAGATTTTTAACTTTTTTTTCAAACTTGTTAACAAGTTTGCCTGCAGGTTTAATCTCCTATTCTAGTTAGTTTTTATTTTAAAAAAAGGGCTTTGGAAGGCTTGCCGCCAAAGTTCCTCCTTTCTAGTTTAAATTTGTGTCCTTGGAAGGCTTGCCGCCACAATTTCTATTTTTTTAGTGTGCATAGTTTGGAAGGTTTACCGCCAAACTCAGTCTCCTTAATCTATTTGGTCGGCTTGCCGCCAAAACTAATTTATTATTAAATTTCATTTTTGATTCACTTGCAGATTTTAACTCTTTTTCTTGCTTACAACTATTCTGATTCAATTTGTTTGAATCTGCCATTCAGTCCTAACATTTTTATTTGCAGGTGTTATTGATAAATAAAAAGGATAATCTTTATTTAAACTTAAATTTGTTGAGGATTAAACTCAAACTTAAATTTGTTCTTCTTGTATGATTGTATCTGTTTTGTTTTTCAGTCATTGGACTGTGACTCTATTGCCCAATAGATAGGCACTGGTCTGAGACCATTCACAATCTCAAACGTTTGAAACAAAACATAAACCAGTAGTATAGGAGTAAGAGAAGTTTTTGTTTTCAGGACCTCATATTATAGCCGCGAATTTATCTTCAAGAGAGTTATTTAAATGATCTCATGAGAGCCAAATGAGCTTTTTGAAGGTCATAAGTTTTTCTTTGAGGTAACTTTATTCGTCTTCACTGTTGAAGATATAGATTGTTTTATATTTATTTATTTGCAAGTTTTTCCACATTAGAAGTTCAATAGACTGAACTGCATCCGGTAGTTACTTTTACTCTCATCTTTCAATCTGAGCCCGTTCGACTCTACTGGGGATCGAACCCAGAATCTTTGCTTTCATAGAACAGCGCCTTAGAACACTCTATCAAATCCACCCTTACGGACTCGAGCAATATAACAGAAGAAACCAGAACTTGCTCTGAACAGCCATTAAAATCAACTGTCATGCAACTAGAAGCCTGAGCAGAGCCCTCTTCTGCATTGCCTTACAGCTGGACAATAACAAATACGTGCTGAGGCAAATGATAATAATAACAAAAAGCGTCCTCCGCTGTGTACTTTAGAACACTCGGCCATCCTGACAGCTCTTACAGATTTGTTCTTGAACTTCCTCAGAAAAAAACGAGGCAAAATAAAACGTGAGAACAGAATTAAACCCCTGAAAACAGTTTTTTAATAAAAAAAAGAGTCGATTACAGACATTTCATAGTAAATTCTCATTCTTGCCAACAATTGATTAAAGTAGCCTCCTGATTGTTGATAGAAATTTGCAAACCACGCCTGAGAAGTGAATAACTGGTATGAATTGTCTCTTAAAAAAAAAAAAAAGAGGGCGTTAAAACTTTAGTTAAAAATACCCTTGAGGGCGTTAAAACGTTAGTTAAATTACCCTTGAGATTGTTTCGAAACGTATCTTTGGGTTAATCTTTTGATTGGCCTGCATTTTATCTGTGCGTTATTTTGGAGAAAAGTGGTTAATTGGATATCATTGGAAGCAAAATTACTAACTCCTCCCTTTTGTAATTTGTAAACTTCCCTGTAACTTCCCTGTGGTCTCTGCTCTGTAGATTCCCTGCAAATAATTATAACCTGCATGCTTCATAATTTTCTTGTCATTTAACGTCTCTGCAGTCATCTGACAAGTTTAAAAGTTTTTTAAAACTTATTTTATTTAAATCAAGTTTAGTTTAATATTAAATTTTATTAAACTTGTGTTATTTCTTTTTAAAAAAAAAAAGCTTTTTTAATAAAATTTTTAATATACAATAGTTTTATTTTGTTATTAAGACTTACAATTGTTTAAATCAAATTTTAAAAAAAACAAAAAAATCAATTTCAATTTGTTATTAAAATATACTTTTTTCTTTGGTAAATATTTTTTTGTTTAAAAAATTTTGTTATTTAAGATTTGAATATAACATTTTTTTTACATAAATTTTGTTATAATTCTTACTCAAATCTAGTTTATTTTTAAATCAAGGAGGTTAATTTTTATTTTTTTAATCAAAGGGGTAATTTTTTTTTTTTTACAAACTATTATTTTGCTATCATGTCTACATTAATTCCAGAAATTAAATTAAATAGTTCCAATTATCATTCTTGGAAAACACATATCTCGTTTATTTTTCGTTTCAAACACCTTTTGGATGTTGCGACTGATAAAACATTTGAACCCGCTACATCTGCTCCTCAAGCCGACCTAGATAGATGGAAGGCTCAAAATGAGGAAGCACTTGGTTTAATTGGTATTTCAATGGTTCCTGATTTGTATGTTTTAATTGGAAATTGTACAAAAGCGCATGAAGCTTGGGAAATTTTAAAAACAACTTATGATAGCTCAAATGAATCCCGAAAAATTCAACTTCAAGATCAACTTGAAGATCTAAGGTATACGGATTTTAAAACTATGGATGAATTCTTATTAAAGTTTGATTCTGTTAATAGTCAATTAACTGGTTTAGGAGTTACTCTTGCTGATTTACGTTTAATTCATCTTATTCTTAAAAAATGTCTTCCTCGTCAATTTCAACAATTTATTACGAATATTCATGCTCAACTTGCTATTCCTAGCTTAGCTACTCAATTAACATATGATATTTTTCGTAATTTATTGCGTCAAGAGGAAGCTAAATTAATTCAATTTGGTACTCTTAAAAGTAGTGAACATGCTTTTATGTCTAAAAATCAAAATCATAATAATAACTTTAGATCCAATAATAATAAACATAATCATAATCATAATAATAATCATCATAACAATCACAAATCTTCTAATTATCAATCTCATTCTAAATCCTCCCATAATAACTCTCATAATAATAATCATAATAATACGTACAATAATCAAAGGAATAATTCTCAAACAAGACCCCATTGCACATATTGTGGGAAAGATGGACATATTACTAATAATTGTTTTAAGAAACAAAATGGTAAAAAGCCCATGAATCAAAATAATCAAAATAATCAACATAAACCTCATTATAAGAAGGGTAATAATAATGGTAATTCATCTCGTCATGCATTTACATGTACTTATAATGTTTCTCAACCACTTGAGTGGATTATTGATTCTGGTGCATCTCAACATGTTACTTCTCATAAAGAATGTTTTGAATCTTTGCATCCCGATACTTCTAATATTCCTGTTCAATTAGCTAATAATCATAGTTGTAAAGTTGAAGCTATTGGTGTGGTGAATGTTCCTAATGGGAAATTACATGATGTTCTTTATGTTCCTGAATTAAAATCAAATTTGATTTCAGTTCCTAAACTTTGTCAAGATTATAAGATCAACTTTTATAGGGGCATATGTTATATCATTGATCCAAACACTAATCATGTTATTGCTACTGCTAAAATGGATAGTGATAAGTTATTCAAGTTCTATGAATTTGCTCCTCCAAAGTATTCTTTGCTTACTACTGTTGATTTTACTATATGGCATGAAAGACTTGGCCATCTCAATTCTGATTATATTTCATTGATGCAAAAAGCAAATATGGTTGATGGATTGCCTAGTATTGTTCCTTCTCAAATTGTTTGCAATGGTTGCATGAGTGGTAAGATGCATAGGGAACCCTTTCCTCATGGTCAATCTTGGAGGGCATATACTAAATTGCATCTAGTTCATAGTGATCTCTTGGGTCCCATGGAGAATCCCTCCATCCAAGGTTCAAGGTATGCACTTACCTTTGTTGATGATTTTTCCAGAAGAACATGGATATATTTCCTTCATAGTAAGGATCAAGTGCTTGATGTTTTTACTGAATTTCATATGTTTGTAGAAAGGCAATCTGGTTCTAAAATTAAGATTCTTCGTACTGACAATGGAAGAGAATATGTCAATAATGCATTTAATGCTTATTTAAAATCTTTTGGAATTAAACATGAGCTTACCGTTCCTTATACACCACAACAAAATGGTGTGGCAGAACGGAAGCATAGGACAATTGCTGAAATGGCTAGATGTTTATTACATGCTAAAAATATGGATTACAAGTTTTGGGCTGAAGCTATGGCTTGTGCAACATATTTAATTAATAGAACACCTACCAAAGCCTTAAAGGATAAAACTCCTGAAGAAGCTTGGTCTGGTAGAAAGCCTAATTTGCAGAATTTAAGAATTTTTGGTTCCATAGCTTATGTTCACAAACCTAAGGAGAAAAGAAAAAAATTAGATGCTAAATCTTCTCCTTTTATTTTTGTTGGTTATGATGAAAATACTAAAGGTTATAGAGTTTACAATCCTATTACTAACAAGGTAAAAGTTGCAAGAGATGTTTGTATTGCAGAAAAGGGCATTCATGATTGTTCTAAAGTGAAGGATGATGAACTTGGTCAAACCAAAGTTGTGCTTGTGGAGGGCCAACCTCCTTCTCTTAAACCTACTCCTAATGCATCTCTTTCTATTCCTTCTAGTGATAGTGATGATGATAATAATAACTCTACTCCTCATGACTCCTCTTCTAGTGATGAATCCATTACTTCTAAAAGAAGACCTAAATGGTTTAAATCTTTAATTCAAGATAGTGATGAATACTTAGCTAGAATGGATAAACTTCAAGCTAGGAGAGTTAATTATTGTAATTATGCTTTAATGACTACTATTATGAATTCTAATGATCCTAAAACATTTGATCAAGCTAAAAATCAACCACATTGGCAAAAAGCAATGAAGGAAGAATATGATACTTTAACTTCTAACCAAACTTGGGATTTAGTTCCCTTGCCTCATGGTAAAAATCTTGTTTCTTGCAAGTGGCTTTATAAAACTAAATTGAATGCTAATAATCAAGTTAGTAAATTTAAAGCTATATTAGTTGCTAGAGGTTTTTCTCAAATTGAAGGCTTAGATTATACTGAAACTTTTGCTCCTGTTGCTAAAATGCCTACAATTAAACTTGTGCTTGCTTTAGCTTCTAGAATGAATTGGCCTATTCACCAAATGGATGTTAAAAGTGCTTTTCTTAATGGTGATTTACATGAAGAAATTTATATGTCTCGACCTCCTGGTTTTATTAAAGAAGGTAATGCACACTTAGTTTGTAAATTAAAGAAATCAATTTATGGATTAAAGCAATCTCCTAGGGAGTGGTATTCAAAGATTAATGAATTCTTTCTTTCTCAAGGCTTTATTAGAAGTAAAAATGATCCTAACTTGTATATTAAACATAGTGAAGATGATATTATAATTATTATCTTGTATGTAGATGATTTGATTCTTACTTCAAGTTCCAATACTTTGATTTCTGATATTAAGTTTCAACTTAATAAAAAATTTCAAATGACTGATTTAGGTCTTTTACATTATTTCTTAGGAATGCAAATTTGGCAAACCTCTAAAGGAATTTTCTTATCTCAAAGTAAATATGCTCAAGATCTCATAGATAAGTTTAAAATGAATGATGCTCATCATGTTTCAATTCCTATTGAATTAGGCACTAAGTTAATGCTTGATATGCAAACTCCTCTTGTTGATCCTACTTTGTATAGACAATTAGTTGGAAGTTTAAATTATTTAACTCTTACTAGGCCAGATATTGCTTATAGTGTTGGTTTGGTTTCTAGATTCATGTCTAAACCTCAACAAACACACTTTAAAGTTGCTAAAAGAATTTTAAGATATATTAAAGGAACTATTAATGTAGGTTTGTTTTATGATGCAAATTCTGACTTTACTTTAAAAGGTTTTACTGATTCTGATCTAGGTGGAGATCCCAATGATGGGAAATCTACTTGTGGTTATTGTTTTTTTGTGGGTTCAGGAGCAATTTCTTGGAATAGTAAAAAGCAACAATCTACCTCTCTTGGATCCACTGAAGCTGAGTACAAAGGATGCACTAATGCTTCCAAAGAAGTCTTGTGGCTTAGAAGACTACTTGAAGATTTGGGTCTACCTCAACATGAACCAACTCCATTGTATTGTGACAACCAAAGTGCCATTGCCTTGGCTAAAAATCTAGTTTTCCATGCAAGGACAAAACACATTGCTCTCCAACACCACTTTATTAGAGAACAAATTGAAGACAAGCAAGTTTCACTCCTCTATTGCAAGGGGGAAGACCAAGTTGCAGATATTTTGACCAAGCCACTTTGTAAAGAAAAATTCCAATTTCATTGTAAAAATCTTGGATTACAACCCATTGAAGGGTTTGATGTAAGCTCCCCAAGTAAAGCTTAAGGGGGGGTGTTAGAATATTTAATCTTTACTTAGCCTAGGTTTATTTTTTATTTAGTTTAGGATATTCCTTTGGAATTCCTACATGTAATTTGTCCTCTAGTACATGTGTGAGGACAAGTCATTTCTTTTATTTTCCTTTATTAAGGAATATTAGATCTCCTCCATAAGAGGATGTGGACACATGGCACACACATTTTATGAATGGTGGCATTCATAGATTTGGGAGTTACTTTGTAACTCCTCTCCTCATCTCTATTTAAGAGATGCCTCCTCTCTCCTTTCTTCTTAATGACAATATTGTAAAGAGCTTCTTTCTCTCTCTCTCTCTCTCTCTCATTTTTAGGCATTGCCTCATTCATAATATCACAAGGGGTTTTTCTTTGCTTTTCCCCTTTCAAAAGTTCTTGTGCCTCCTTCTTCACATTTGGGTGATGCTCCAAGGTTATTGCTTTTCTCTTGGTAACAATTACTTCATCATAAACTTTCTTGGATTAATTTTCCTTTCCTTGCTCTTTTATTTCCTTTCACAAGGTAACCCAAGTACTATCCTACAACTAGGCTTAGGCTCCTAGTAGCCTTGCAAACACTATTTTAGGCAGTTATCCTCCGAAAGTTGCAAAACACCAGACAAAAAAAATCATAGAATAGGATACCCTTTTCAGCCAAAAATAACATATCCAAAACTTAGGTACTATTACTTTGGACCAACAATCCCAAAAACTCACTGTCCTCTGCACTCGATAGGCTAATTAGGCCAATTTGCAAAGGAAGTACTTGGAAAACCCATCTCTATAAGGAACCCTTCTATACAGTTTTTGGTTATGATCCTAAAGCAAGGATTTTCTATGTTTTTTGGTCAAGTTATGCTTCTTTATACCCTAACTCCAAAACCCTCTCTATTTCACCCTTAAACCTAGGGCTTGCTAAAAAACCCATCAAACATCACTTCCAGATTCAAATGAAGGATGATTCACCATTTCCTCAACATACCCTGACTATTTCAAACACAAAAATAGCCCCTCCTTAAGGCTGATCTGCTACTGCTATAACTATGGCACTAAAACCATGCATTTTCAGTTTATCCTCCACGGTGTACACCAAACTTTCACTCCTTCCTATCATTAAAGTATCAGGAATGTATGATACAAGTTAGGGATGATCCAATCCATAGGAAATAGATTCCTACATCTATGGTTGGATCATTGTTTCAAAGGAAACCAACAAAATAGTGAACAAAAATGCCTGCAGACTTTGGAATGATCAATGGAGTGTGTTATTCTAGGGTTTGTTAAACCTTTAGAAGATTAAAAACATGTAAGGATGCACACACACCACCTTCACTTCATTACAAAACCAATATCAAAACTACTTTAGTACAAAGAAAACATGAAACCACATATTTGTAGGAAAGTAAATGAGTTTGATTATTGTTTGAGTTATAGTCCATACAATCCTATATTCCCTTGTGCTCTCTCCCATACAAATGCCTCTCAGGTATTTTAATAGGCCTCCAACAACTGCCCCAACCAATCCAAATAGTTATGTGTCATTACAAATGCTTAAACAAGCATATTTTGTCATTTCCCACCAAAATGGCACTAGCCGTTATTTTCAAATATTTGAACTAAGAAGTCTTATTAAATAACCTATATTAACTTCTACCCCAAAAATAATGACTCTTAAATGATAAAAATGCTTTATCCAATAGGTCTAAACACTTTTAAGACCATTCTCAATCGTATAACCCTGAAATCCTATATTTGGTCCTATGGTCCTATTAGGCCCATTAGGACAATTAACCATTATATTAGGATCATTACAATGAAATGCCATAACTGGATTTAGGACATCAAAATTGAGTCTATTAGATCCATACATCTCCTTGTCATGCCTCCATGGTGTCCTACAAGTTGTCTGCATGTTAGGAGCTCCTGCACCACCCTCTTACAGACCAACCTCTGATTTGATACCAATTTGATGCAGAGGAGGGATTATAATCTTCTTACTCACATGATCCAATAGTGGCAATTGACTTTGAGCATAAATCAATGTTAGTTTCTTCACAATTAGGCTTTTTTCCTAGTAGCCCTTCAAATAGGGTTTTCCAGCCACAACTCCCAGTGTCAGCATGCTATCAAAAATGTAAAAATAGTTTCAGATACTCATTTGGCTCTTACAAAAGATACTTCAAAATTAGGTATGTTTTCTTTCTATGGAAAGGGTCAAAATTTGGCTATCCTCTCTTCTATTAAGCCTAAAAAGTGCAGCAAGTCAACCTTTTTTTGACCATATGTTTTGTTTTAGAATTGAAATAGAAGATATAAGACCCTTTTTGGATACCCATTTGGACCTTATACAACATATCTCAAAACCAAGGTATGTTACTTTATATGAAAACCTTCAAAAATTGATTTGTTTGTTCATTATTACACTAACTAGTGTTTTAGGCTTCCTGTTAAGAAAATGCAATAACTTTTCATCTACTCAATTAAATAAGATGAAACCAAATTTTTTGGAAACTAGATTCATTCCTATTTAGTCTCCAATCAGTTTAAAGAAGGCGCAAACCTGCACAATTTCATACAAATTATAATTATTGATGTTCTTTTATTGCAACTACTTGTCCAAATCAACAACCAACCTCTATCACATTTGGATTTATGTTTAAAATATTTATTTATGCTATTATTATCAAATTTCAACTTCCCAACTTTTCACGTTCCCACTATATGTAACATTGACCCTTCATATTCCACGTTGTGCAATTTGGCAACATTTGCAACATTGACATTTTTTGCAAAAACTAAAAACTTATGCAATTTGACACCAACCCCCTAGTGACCTAATATGGATTAAAAACAACATGACATGGTGTTAAACGACCTTATTACATAAAGAACATTAAAAAAAACCAAAATGCTAATTTTGAACCTACTAAACCTAAGGTGCTCCTGCACCAGAATAAGATAGAGATAGAGGGACATGTGAAAAAATAAATATCAAGAGATAGAGAGGTAAATAGATACTATGAATATAGAGGTCTAGGAAGAGGAAGAGGGGGAGGGGGTGAGGGATATAGATGGATGGATGTAGGGAGAGGGAGACATATTAAGAGATAGAGTGGGAGAAGAAGAGGAAGGCAAATAGATAGAGAGATGGAGAGATAAAGCCAAAAATAGAAATAAATAAGGAGATATAGAGATATAGAAGAAGAGGGAAAGAAAGAGATAAAGAGAAACAGATGGTGAGAGAGAGAGAGAAAAATATAGAGAGAAGTAAAGATAAACAAATAGAGGGGGTGAGGGAGAAAGAAATTGGGGGAGATAGAGAAGGAGAAAGAAAGAGGGAGAGATAGATATATGGGAGAATAAAGAGATATATGGATATATATAAAAAATTAAATGGCTCAAGAGAGGTAGGAATATAGACATAGATAAGGGGAATAGAGAGGGAGTGAGAGAGGGAGAGATGAGAAAAGTTAAATATATATAAAGGGAAAGGGAGATGAGAGAGGGAGAGATATAAATAGAGGTTGATATAAAGAGAAAGTTATATAGAGATAGACTAAGATATATATACATAAAGATAAAGTGAGAGGGAGATAAAGAGAGAGAAAATAGAGATAGAGATAGACGAGATATGGAGAGAGACAAAAAAGTGAAAAAGAGAGAGTTCACTATATGGAGAGGAAGACAGGGAGCAATATAGATAGAGGGAGATAAGGAGAGATAGATAGGGATAGGGATATAGATATGGAGATATGGAAAGAAAGAGACAAGCAGAGGAATGAGTGGGAGATCGAGAAATAGGGAGGTATGAATATAGATCATGATAGATGGACTAAGAGAGATAGAGACAATTAGGTATAAAATAGATTATATAATAATAATATAGTTTATATTTTGAATTATTAGAATGGATCTTCCTAAAGGCGACCATATTTAATGGAATTAATTTTATTTTCTTTCCTTAAAAGCTATAGGTGACATCTTTTTGGCATATGAGATGCACATTTGAATATTAAACAAGCCTGGGGTTTCTCATATCATGCATGATAAAGGATATTGATGATTATGAATGGTGAGGATCATATTCATCATCTTTCATCTCTTTTCAAAGAGTCTACAAGCAGAGAATTTTAGATGGAGAAGGAGATAGATATGCAGATAAGGAGAGGAAGAGATAAAGAGAGAGATCATAGAGGGATAGACAAATATGGAAGAGATAAACATACAGATAGAAAGAGATAAATATATAGGAAAATTGAGACGAAAAGATAAGTAGAGATGTCGATGGTGAGATAGATTGATTGAGATAAATAGATATGAGGAGATATAGAAAGAGGGGGAGAGAAGTAGAGAGATATAGAGTAATAGATGGAGATTGAGAGAGGGAGAGAAGAATAGGGTGATAGAGAGGGACATAGAGGAATATAAATACATACATACATGTATGTGTGTGTGTGTGTGTTCACACACACACACACACACACACACACACACACAGAGGTAAGTGAGATAGGGATAAAGAAGGGTAAATATAGAGAGATTGAGATAGGGAGAGAGAAACATGCAGTGTTTTTATGAGTGAGAGAGATATGGGAGATAGAAAGGTAAAGATATAGGAAGTGACATATAGATAATTAACCCATTTCACCTTAACCAGTGTTTATATATTGAGAATTAGCATTCTCCATGGTTTTTCCCTTCTTGGATTTTCCACATAGGTGTTTCTTGTGTTTGATCTATTATGTTCATATGTTTTCATGTCTATCTATTTTATTAATTCTACTAGTAGTTCTGGATCTTTGAATAAAGTTTATAAGAGAATTTTATTGTCAACAGATTCACCCCCCCTCTTAGTTTCCTAGATATTCAACAACATATTCTTCATATTTTCCTTCTGAAGGTTGATATCGACCTTCTTTATTGGTCTAGAGGACATATTAGATCTACTCCCACAATCTCTTACCAAAATTCCTACTCTATTGTAGTTGTAGAAAATTGAACTCCTTTGTTGATGATTTCCATACCTTTCGGTACTTCTAGACCAATTAGATGCTTTGCAATCAAATGATTTATGCCCATATCTATTATACAAGAACTTAACATATTTCATAAAATTTCCAACATTTCTATTCCTATATCTATTCCAAATTATCTTGGTTCTACACTCATTCACCTTATACCCAAACTTGTTGTATGATTAGCATCTTATCATATTACATTGATTTCTTATCTGATTGAACTACATTCACTAGGTCTATGTCCATATCTATTTGAAGTGAAACAATTAGGCTTAAAGTGTACCTATTAGAAACCAGAGGATACTTTTGAACATTCTAAATCGAGAGATCATTACTCTTTTCCTTCCCTTTAGAACATTCTTCTTCATATCCTAATCCTTCTTTGTCTCTTTTTTTTTTTGCTTCTAAGCACTAAGCATAGCATCAAGAACCTCACTTCCACCTTTCAAATTTAAGCTTGCAAGGGGTCATATGTGGTCCTAAGGGGTCACACATGTGTTAGAACACATGCATGACCCCTTAGGACCACTTAAGGCCCCTTGCAATACATGTGCACCCCTTAGGACCTATTAGGACCAAATAAGACCAAATGGTGTCACAAGGGGTGTTATGTGGTCCTAAGGGGTCACACATGTGTTAGGACCACTTAAGGCCCCTTGCGATACATGTCCACCCCTTAGGACCTATTAGGTCCAAATAAGACCAAATGGTGTTGCCGGGGGTATTATGTGGTCCGAAGGGGTCACACATGTGTGACCCCTTAGGACCACTTAAGGCCCCTTGCAACACATGTGTGCCCCTTAGGACCTATTAGGACCACAAAAGACCAAATGGTGTCGCAAGGGGTCATATGTGGTCCTAAGGGGTCACGCATGTGTTAGAACACATGCGTGACCTCTTAGGACCACTTAAGGCCCCTTGCGACACATGCACTCCTTAGGACCTATTAGGACCACAAAAGACCAAATGGTGTTGCAAGGGGTCATATGTGGTCCTAAGGGGTCACACATGTGTTACAACACATGCATGACCCCTTAGGACCACTTAAGGCCCCTTGCGACACATGTGCACCCCTTAGGACCTATTAGGACCACAAAAGACCAAATGGTGTCGCAAGGGGTCATATGTGGTCCTAAGGGGTCACTCATGTGTTAGAACCCATGCATGACCCCTTAGGACCACTTAAGGCCCCTTGCAACACATGTGCACCCCTTAGGACCTATTAGGACCACTTAAGACCAAATGGTTTTGCAAGGGGTCATATGTGGTCCTAAGAAGTCACGCATATGTTAGAACACATGTGTGACCCCTTATGACCACTAAAGGCCCCTTGTGACACATTTTCACCCCTTAGGACCTATTAGGACTACGTAAGACCAAATGGTGTCGCAAGGGGTCATATCTGGTCCTAAGGGGTCATATATGTGTTAGAACACATGTGTGGCCCCTTAGGGCCACTTAAGGTCCCTTGCAACACATGTGCACCCCTTAAGACCTATTACCCTTAGGACCTATTAGGACAACATAAGATCAAATAGTGTTGCAAGGGGTCATATGTGGTCCTAAGGGGTCATGCATGTGTTAGAACACATGCGTGACCCCTTAGGGTCAGTTAAGGCCCCTTGCGACACATGTGCACCCCTTAGGACCTATTAGGACCACAAAAGACCAAATGGTGTCACAAGGGGTCATATGTGGTCCTAAGGGGCCACGCATGTGCTAGAACACATGCATGACCCCTTAGGACCACTTAAGGCCCCTTGCGACACATGTGCACCCCTTAGGACCTATTAGGACCACAAAAGACCAAATGGTGTCACAAGGGGTCATATGTGGTCCTAAGGGGTCACAAATGTGTTAGAACACATGCGTGACCCCTTAGGACCAGTAAAGGCCCTTTGTGATACATGTGCACCCCTTAGGACCTATTAGGACCACATAAGACCAAATGGTATTGCAAGGGGTCACATGTGGTCCTAAGGGGTCACACATGTGTTAGAACCACATGCGTGATGTTAGAGACTCTTCAAAGGTATGTTTGTCTATGTACAAATGCTCATAATATATGTTACTTAAAAATTTTCTCTAGTACATTCAAATTAAATGTTTAATGTATGATTTTATGCATGCATACTCTATTGTAGGTGCATGGATCAGGACATGCTTCAGCTAAGGGCCCCAGGTGACCCATTCTTTATATATATATATATATGTGCATGTGGACACATTTTATAGACATTTCATATATTTGTTCATGTGTACTAGATATTTCATACATGTGTATTGTACACATTTCATATGTGTATGTGTACTAGATATTTATTTTCCATATTTCATGTGTGTGTGTGTGTATGTGTTAGATAGATCTACACTTCATAGACATATATGTGTATGTGTTAGATAGATCTACATTTCATACTACTTTGCACGTTTATATATAGATAGATTACATTTTTGAAAGTTAAGTGTTTAAATGATAGAATCTCTAAGTCATTTGAATTTAGTTAAGTGCTCTAGTTAATTGTACATGTGTATGTGAAAGTTAAGTGTTTATGTCTATTTTATTTGTCTAGTGTTAAATTTAGTCGTTAAAATTTAATTTAGTTGTTCATTTTAGTTAAGTGTTTATGTACATGTTTAATGAACTTACTTCAAAAATTTAATGAACTTATATCCATGACACAAATATCCCCTTAAATCCCTTTAAGACCACTTAAAACACCTAGGACAACATAATTAGATGAATCCAAACAACATAATTAAATGAAACAATATATGTGTAAATATAAATGAAATGAATGTACATAGATGAATAAAACGAATCCATGCATGTGTAAAAATATAAAAGAATCAATGACACAAATATCCCCTTAAGTCCCCTTAAGACCACTTAAAACACCTTAGGACAACATAATTAGATGAATCCAAACAACATAATTAAATGAAACAATATATGTATAAATATAAATTAAATGAATGTACATAGATTAATAAAACAAATCCATGCATGTGTAAAAATATAAAAGAATCAATGACGCAAATATCCCCTTAAATCCCCTTAAGACCACTTAAAACACCTTAGGACAACATAATTAGATGAATACAAACAACATAATTAAATGAAACAATATATGTGTAAATATAAATGAAATGAATGTACATAGGTTAATAAAACGAATCCATGAATGTGTAAAAATCTAAAAGAATCAATGATGCAAATATCCCCTAAAATCCCCTTAAGACCACTTAAAACACCTTAGGACAACATAATTAGATGAATACAAATAAAATAATTAAATGAAACAATATATGTGTAAATATAAATGAAATGAATGTACATAGATGAACAAAATGAATCATGCATGTGTAAAAATATAAAAGAATCAATGACGCAAATATCCCCTTAAATCCCCTTAAGACCACTGAAAACATCTTAAGACAACATAATTAGTTGCTCGTTTTTGTGAAACTATATAAACATGTGTAACTATATATACAAAATAATTAAATGAAACTATACATGTTTAAATCAAAATTAAATGAATACATAGATGAATAAAACATGTAAAATCAACGTATAAAACGTAAAATAAATGCATCAACAAAACTAAAGTTCCACAAGTTATCCAAATTGCTACACATGTCTAGAAATCTATATATATATATATATATATATATATGAGTTTATCAAAATAAGACCTATCTAATATAATTTACTTTTTCAAACATGACAAGTGAACTTAAAGCTCGTGGTACATATAATCTGGATGCCCCCTATCTTTTATAATTTCTAAATTTTTTTCATGATCTTCAATAGGCAACCTCCACTTTTGGTTGCCATGTCCTCTTTTTGGAAATGTCTCCAATTGCAATCTTGTCGCTATTACTAAGTGAATGTAGTGTAGAACTTTTTGGCCAGGCATATAATCAATGAATGTTACACCATTTGTATCTATCTTTATTTGTTGATAATAGGTGCCTTCAACAACAACAGAACCAATGGGATATTGTTGCCCATCATCATCACTGACTGATTCCAATAACTTGCATTTTGGTTGTGTGCATCTCAGTAGATAATAATTTACACTTTCAGTATTGTCAGGATCATCAATCACTACAAAAATATCACCTGTGAAAATAGACCGTGCATGTATATATATTACAAGCAATATTAGTTCATTACACATTTTTAAATTAATTTTGAACAATATTAAATTAATGAAGAATTTAAAAATTTGTACATGTACATATATGTAATTTACAAAATATGCATTCACGCACCTGTAACAACTAAATCAGAAACACGTTCATAATTAGTTGAATATAGAGGATCATGAATATCAATAATGTCACTATCTTCGTAAGGAGGCATTGTATAAAATTCTTTCATTTCCCATTGCAAAACATATCCATTATGAATATTTTGACAATGAATATCTCTGTTGCTCGGAATGCAATCAACACAAAAGCATGATTTTCCTCTTGCAAGAATAACATGAGGCTTGCTAAATCCCATAGTCATGACTTGATGAAAACTTCTAGTAACATTAATTGATTGACAATTATAAGGATTTGATTGATCAATATATGATAATACAAAAATTATTTAGTCAATTTTAGTTCATTTCACACACACACACACACACACATATATATATACACACAAATTTTAAAAATAATTCAAGAACACCAAGAATGTTTAAGAATATATATATATATATATCTATATATATATATATATATATATATATATATATATATATATATATATATATATATATATATATACCTTTAACTTCCCAAAAATAATGCTTGTTGTAAGTTGTATCATGACCAACAAAATGATTTTTGCACCATTCAATAATATCATTAGAATTACGTATGGTGTTCCCTGTACAAAAGCTCTTTCTTTAGAAAATTGGACAACCCACATGTATGTATACACATATATATATATTTAAATTAATCTATGAAGATAATTTACTTGCAAGTTCATGTTGGTGAAGTGCACGCTTCACACATGTTCCTGCTCCATCATGGTCTCCTTTTCCATGTCCACTCTCAAAGAAGTTCTACAAAAACTTTATGCTATGTCGAGCATGTTGTAGGGATAACCAGTTAAAAGCTGTTTTAGACTTAAATTGCCCTGACATGAATAACATATATATTATATATATTTAAACTTTTGACCTTTTATATACAATCAAATCATATATATAATAAAAAAAACAACTTAAATAATCAATTTCAAATCTAATGTACTTACCGACAGATCCATCTGACCAACATCCATCTGACCAAATCCAATGTTGTGTACATTCTATTCCACAATCTTTAATATCTTCAAAAAATATTCCAAAACAATGTGCTACATAGCTCCTATCATGACACGTATCATCACTGATATAGAAATGGACCTCCTTGATGATAATGCAATCATTTTCAGTACTCTCTATACCATCCACATGAAATTGTGCATGTCTATAGAAAACTTGTACAAATATTGCAACTTGATCAGAATGATAATATTGACTTTGAATTTCAGTGTGAGGACTAAATGTATAGTTCTTGGAGAAATCTACAATTGAAAGAATACAACCTGGTGGAAAACAATTCTTTGAATCACGAAACTGTTTAGCCTGCCATCTTGCACCATGATAATGTTGGATATGTGGATATATCATATTACAAAATCTATCTATAAACTGAATGTAGGGCAATTCACTCTCTTTCAACATAATTTTTTTGGATTCAGTTCCTAACTTACTTTGGTATGTCTCATATTCAAATCTCTTCCATATAACTAATGTATGAATATTAATATTCTTAGTTTGTAACACAAACTTACTCAAAAATCTACAATCATTGCATTCACCTTTTATACATTGTATTTTGAACTCATCTGAATCTTCTAATTTATCAAATAAAATAGACTTCACAAATTGTGTTGTACTTGTAGGAATGACTAGATTTGGATTAATTGTTGCCATGAACTTCTTATATGATTGCAAGTGTAGATGAAATTCAACATGATTTCAGCAACAAGAAGTTTCACATACCTTATTTATTCTTACAAAGCAAGGACGAAATCTCTCAAATATCCTTTGGCAAATCTTTACGTCTAAAAATTCTTTCTTGAATGCTTCAAACAATTCACCTTGTGTTGTATCTAAGAAAAGTTTTGGATGTGTAATCTTTTTACAATCTTCATCTATCATCTGTATAGTATCCCTTCTATTGGAAGAAAAACAAGATTGGTTGGTCCAATAATCAATGACCTATCTTTTTACATCTTCAAAATTTTTGCCTTTTCTAGGAACCCTACAGATATTTACCCAATTCTTTTCGATGTTTTCATCCAACATATTTCTCTTCATAATGTATCTTTGAACAGTTCTTCTAGATACTTGTGTTCTCAATACAATTCAATGCTTCTTGTAAATTTTTAATTATAGTTTCTTTTACTAATGTATCAAGAGAACTTTTCTTATTACCAACACCAAACAACTCCAAAACAGGTTTCATTTCCCTTTTCCTAAATAACTTAGCAAATAATTGTGCTCTTCTAGTAATAGACTTTTAAAAAAATAATCATGCCACAAATTCTTACAATGCAATTTTAATGTGCTTTCAGGTATCATAGCTTTAGATGGAATTTCATTGAAAAGACTATCTTCATCCATTTCCATCAAATTTTCCATACCAGATTTTTTTTTTTCATCTCGTACCTAAGTAGGTGTTTCTTGAACATCATTAGGTTGATCTTGAACATCAACGGATTGGTGTTGACTACATTTTGCATGACCTTTCATCTTATCGTCCCTTTTACGATCATACAACCTTGATCTAGTCCTCTTATTCCCCATTGCAAAAAATATTTAGATCTTCAAAATTTTGTGTTTGAACCTAAAAGCAAAACATGCAAATATGCAAATCTTCAAAATTTAGTGCTTTGAACTAAAAAGTTTATATATCTAATAACTTTTCCTTGGTTCTTAAGAAAAAAATATAATTAGTGAAATGTATAAATAATTTAGCATTCTTAAACTTAACATGTGTAAATTTTATGCATTTAGATCATTTGACTTTAAGTCCAATTTTTATAATTTAGAAAATAAAAAAATAAGGCTCAAGAAATTTAGGAGCATTGATAAAAAAGTAAGAAATTAAGTATACTTCAATTAGATACATTTGACTATATGCAATGTACATATGAACATGATTTAATAACATTAATTGCTTGAAATCACTTAGCTAATATATAGAGAATTTGAGTCAAGTATTAGGAAATAAAATATAATATAATTCAGTACTAAATAGTTTTGGATATATGGCCAAGTAATGGTTATCGTCGTATCGCAATGACTAAAGAATATGGTTAATCTAAAAAATATTTAATTTCAAAAAAAAAATCTAATATTGTAAATTAAGCATGATTGAAAAAATAATTTAAAATAAAATACTTGGAAAGGGTAGAGGCCTTCCAAAAAAAAATTCAAAATCTTCGCCCCTTTACAAAATTAGAAATATTTGCCCTTTTATAATCTTCCTACTCACTCCAAAATGCCAATCTATTTGAAAAAAATAAATGATTTTTTGCAAAAATAACTCTTATTATTTTCACACTTGATTGTTTTGGTTTTTTTAATGGGAAAAATAATTCTTTTTTATATGTGGTTCAAGCGACTGGTCGCTTGTACGACCGATCGCGTCGGCCCTCACAGTTTCGATCGGAAGGGTTCCGACCAGAACGACTTATGTGGAATGCCAAGTGGCAACCACATCAACAAAAATGATGATTTTCTCAAACTTGTCACTTCTGCAACAAAATTAAATAGGTAAATTAAACTTATTAAAAAAATTAAAAATACCCTTTTTTAGAGATTGAAGTCATGATTCTACTCATATAATTTTTTTAATGTTTTGATTACATTTAATATATATAAAATTAAAAATACCACAACTAGGTATTCTTTTATTTGATATGAGGCTGTTTTGAAAAACACAAAAAAATATCGAATCACTTCAAAACAATTTGAAAAAAATGGATCACTAGAAGAGAGAGTCTTCTCCAAAAGGGTATTTTTAGATTTTGGATTATCATAAATTGAATAGACAAATTGTGGTGGGAGACAAAAACTGTCAAATTCTGGTGTATTCAACTTGCAAATGCTATTAAAAAGAAAATATACATCAATTTTTATTTTTTCATGCACTATATAAAAATGAGATCTATATCGGATATCAAAATGAGAAAAAAAAAGTTGATTTACATTTACTTTTGAGGTGGGAACCAAACCCCTTGTTTTTTAGCAATAAAAAAATGGACTTTAAAGCTAAGAGAAACATAAAAATTATTGAATTTTTTTTTTGAAAAATAGTAGACTTAAACTTCAACAAATTTTACACATTTCATTAGTTTACATCATCTTCAAATTCAAAATGCAAATGACACTTTTATGATGATGAAATTGAATAGTTATTGTTGTGTTAGCCTTTTCCTTTGTAAAAGTGTGACACAAGTTTGTACTTTTACCCACCCCTCCTGTAAGCACACAAGTTAGGTAAATTTTAGATCCAAAAGACTTTGTAAAATAGGGGCCTTCAACAATACATTTTTTTGATAGATTCAAAGATCTGATTTTTCCATGAGTTCTTTTACATCATTAAAAAAATACCACCTGTAAAATTTCAATACATTTCCAGAAATGTAAGAAAATCCAAAAAAATTGCTAATTTGCTTCAAACATTATTTTTTTTTATGAAAAAATCATATAAAATGCAAAAGTGATCCAAAAAATCTAACTTTTTTATTGGAAACTCCTAATAGCCTTCCAAACTTGAATACAAAAATTCTTGCAAAAATTACAAGTAGTTTGTGAGATATGATCAAAATAATGCAAAACCCTAATTTTTAAAGATCCGATTTTTAAGGAAATATTTTGAATCACAATTAAAATCACAAAGAACAGATCTTGTGTAAAATTCTAAGATCTTTCCAAAAAAGTAAACAAATCCGAAAAATTCACTAATTTGCTCTCACAATTAATTTTTTATGAAAATGCATTAAAAATTCATAAAACATGCAAATCTTCTTCAACAATTCTGAATTTAATATTGAAATATCTTAATATTGTTATTGACATGCAATAAAACTATTATGCCAAAATTCAAAGCCGTTTGTGAGATCTGATCAAAATAATGGAAAAACCTAATTTTTAAAGATCCAATTTTTTAGGAAATATCTTGTATCAAAATGAAAATCACAAACAACATATCGTGTATAAATGTGAGAAATTTTTTAAAAATTAAGAAAATCCTAAAAATTCTTTCATTTACTCTCAAAATTAAGTTTTTTATGAAACTTCATAAAAAATTAACAGAAAATGCAAATGTGCTCCAAAATTTTGAATTTGGGATTGAGAGCTCTTCATACTGTCTTCAACCTTTCAACAAAATTTGGTTCAAACATTCGAAGTTTTTTGCGAGATCGGATCAAATCTCTCCAAGATCTTGATCTTGTGTCCAAAACCCTAGCTGCACAAGGTTATTCTCCAAATATATATCAATGATTGGTTATAGGTACTCATGGATACATGGAGACATAGGTTATGTGGATAGTCTCTTGTGATTAGAGACGTGTTGAGATAGTTGATGGTTTCAACAAGAAGACTGGGGAGCATTCACCTAGTATAGACTTGAGAGGAGATTGTTCTTAGAGGAGTCGTGATGACTTGGATTTCTTGGAGGAGCATTCTCATTCCCAACACTTGGTCTACTTGGTGGTTTACTAATTTAGACGTATTGTCCATTGTTTCTTTTAGGTGCATTATATTTATTCTTATCTTTCATAGATATGGATCTTGAGCTATCAATAGATGGTTAGTTCTAGATGATTCAGTTTGAGATATGTTTGGCATTGGTTATCTCCTTGTGCTTTGAGTTATTATTATGATGGCATTCATTGATATTGAGTTTGGGAGTCTTGGAAAGTGATACTGTACAAGTGATCAGATGTTGTCATTTATGGAAACTCATGCCAACAATTCCATCCATAGTTCATGATTTGATTTTACCAGAAGTTAGATTGAGTCTTAGATAGGTCCACTAAGATAGAATAGAGCATCCGACAGAATGCAATATTTTTGTTGGCACTTTATTTCGTTTGAATATTTTATGTTGCGGAGCTAGATTAAGATAGTTGGATGTCTAGAGTACCTTATTCTAGAGTCTTAGCCTTCGATGATGATTGTCATGCAAGTTGGAAGATCCGGTGTACAGGTTTTTTTGGATGAATAGTGTGGTATGACCAACATGTGTGAGAAATCATTATGCGGATTATGTGGGTTTATTTTGGTGATCATTTCTATGTTTGAGGATGTTTTTCTGATATCTGGGAAGCATGTGGACAATTATTTTTGGTTTGCATATGCATTGGAGTTCGGATTGAGCTGACAGTTCTTACATGTTTTGTGTGTTATGTGTTTTTGGGACGACATGTAGAAGACCTAATTCATGTTGCGAATATATAAGAGTGATTGATATTGTAATTTTAAAGATTAGTATGGGTGTGAAAAGTATTTGTGAGTGATTGTGTACAGTTTCACATGTGTAAGCGAAGGATTTATACTCTGAAATATTGAAGAACAACACAACAATGTAGTGTAGCAGAGCAGTATGTGATTAATAGTTTTGTGCTTAACCAAAACTATACCTTGGAATTTTTAGATGCTTTTTTTCAGTTCAGACATTCCAATTATCTTTTGTAGAAGATATTGTAAGGTAGTGAGTTTTTCGGGGTTGTTTCTCTTCTTTATTTTGAGCAGTGAGCTCTAGGTAGTGTGCTTGAAAGCATACATCCATTCCCTATAATGTAATATTTTTATACTTCAGTAGAATATTCATATTGTGGGTCTCATCCCCACTATGTTTTTGTCCTTAATCGAGGTTTTCCATGTATAAAATCTGGTGTTATGGTGTAGTTGTTGATTTCTTTGTGTTTCTGCATCTTTCTTTCATTCATTTACATTAAGTGGTTAAAAGGACAAGTTAATAAGGTTAAAAATTGTAGAACACTAATTCAGCCCCCCCCCTCAGTGTTCCTTGATTCCAACAATTGGTATTAGAGCCTAGTCCCCCGAAAGAAGCATAACAACTTTAGGAGGATCTGAGAAGGTGAATCAATGGATTCTGGTAGTCTTCAACATCAACTTATTTTGGCACTTGAGGATCTTGATCAATCCCAAGCTGAGGTTTGATAGATGAAAGCGAATCTTAGAGATGCTGAAAAATTCATGCAGTCATTGAAAGATTGGTTGAACAATTCAAGAGAGAAGAGAAGGGAACTTGTTGATAAGATAAAGGAGAAAGAAAGCCAAAGAATTGATGACCAATCCTTGAAGGAGAAGAGAGAAGAATGTGAGAAGATTGTAAGAGAGAATGCAACCCTAAAACATGAGATGGAATCTATAGTGATGAAATTGACCAATGAGATTGAGGAAAGAAAGAAGAATGAAGAGAATCTTAATTAGTCCTTTAAAAAAAGATCTGATGAATGCAATAGACTTCATTGTGAGAATGGTCAACTAGAGCATGATTTGCATGAAACCAAATAAGAACTTGGAAACCAGATTCTTCTTCTTAGATATGATCTTGAAGATGCAAATGACGACAAAGAAAAGTTCAGAATCAGTTCAACCAAGTTTAATGAGATGCTTGAAAGTTAGGTTAGTGAAGATGACAAGAAAGGACTTGGATTTGAGAAAGGTGAAAGCTTCGGATCTAGTCAAAAGTCTCAACATCAGAAGAACAAAGCTCAAAGGCCTCAAGTAAGGCAACCTAATGCTTATAAGTTTAATGGTAACTATTTTATTTGCAATAAATTTGGTCACATGGCTAGTCAATGTAGAAATAAAATTAATCAAAATGGTCCATCTTTCTTTGGTAAATGTTTGAAATGAAATAAGTATGGTCATAAGTCAAATGAATGCAAAAGTATGATAAATAACTTTCAAAATAAAAGAAATGTTAGATGTTATGCATGTGGTAGGTTTGGACATGTTGCTAACCAGTGTAGATCAAGAGGAAATCAAGGAAACTTTAGGCCTAGTTAGAGAAATGTTGTTTACTATAATTGCAACAAATCCGGTCACATTGCAAGGTTCTATAGAAGCACAAGTATGAATAGGAAGGGTTCGACATGCAAAAACAAGGATGTACAGGCAAATGTAAATGGAAAAGATAAAGTGGAGGAGAATAAAGATCGAATGAAGAAGACATGAGTTAAGAAGAGTGACTTGGATATTGGAAACGAATCCGCACTGGATTTTGGTGTTGGAAGTTCATGCGGTAACTAAGCTAAGGCATCTGACCTTGGGGGAGTTTTCATGAAAATTTTATAAACCCCCTGTTTAAGATCCATGCTTGATTCCAACAGGTTGTAGAAGCTGTATTTGATGATTACAGGTCTATTGAAAGGATTTGTGGAAGTTATTGAGTAATGTTGAAGGTTCATAGAATATTTTTTGTGGAGCAAGTCTGTATCCGAAAGTATTAGGGAAAAGTGCATTTATTAAACTTAAAGGTTAGGTGTGCAGAAGATAAAAAAGACACTTAATCACTTCATTTCTCATTTTTCACTTGAAGAGAAGAAGAGAAGAAAGTGGTCTACAAGTACAATATCCAGAGATCAAAGTGTGAAGGAGATTTCCCAAGAAAAAACCTAATTCGGCGGTTAAGGTATTTATCAGTGAACTTTTCAAAGTTTGAAAATTTTAAAATGGTTGCCTCTAGAATTACAACCCCATTAGTTGTGGATATTACCGAGAGAGCTTGGCCAGACTTCAAGAAACATCCATTCATCTCCATGGAGGATGATCCGAAGAGTGTATTCTCATCAATCCCACATGGTGTTTTGCACATTCAAGATATTAGGGTTTACACTCACTATAACATTGAGGAGTTAAGAATCTCTCACCTATTGAATCTCTACAATAAGCAGTTGGTTGATGAAAATTTCAGGTTGAAACCAAAATTTTAAGTATTAGAGGATAAGGGTTTTGCACAGTTCTTTAAATTTCTGATGTTTGATGAGCGAGAATGGGTCCAGTATGTTCTCAGTAGAGTACATGATGAATTAATGTGGTTGAACAAGCCTTTTAAGATCAGAAAGAATGTTATTAGAGTTTTTACTGGTTTGTGTTTATTCGGAGAGATGCCATTGTTGGAGTCAATAAAGAACCAAATTGTCAATGACACAACTGACTCAAAGTTAGATAAAAAATCCATGACAATCAATGATATATTAAAGTATGATGTCAGATTTTCTTCAATGGTAATTAGATACACAATATACTACTCCGGCAGAGAGAACTCTGTATCCAGGACAACCATATATCCTTCCTATGAGATGGTTTGGGATGATAAGAAGTATGACCTTTGTGAGTTGCTTCAGAGTGAGCTGATAAAAAAACTAAAGAAGATCAAGGAGGATAGGAAGCATCCATTCAAGTATGACACCTTGATCCTATGTTTGTTTTTCTATTTCATGAGTGCAGTTCTGGAAGTCAGTCAAGTCCAATGGGCTTATGAAAGACCCGTTGGAGTACAAATTAGAGAATTATTGTACAATGTTGGTGACACCAATGCCCGAAAAGCTATCTTATGGGGTTATTTCAATAGCTTGTAGAGAGAGATGCATGATAGAGAGAGAATGCCTAAGTCAATGGTGGAGAAGTATTAGGACACTATATGTTTCATGGTAGACACTAACCAATATCTGATGGAAGTAGTTGAGTACAAGACAGTATGGATCATGCCCATGGGGTATGACATTGAAGAGAACATTGTTGAGCTATATGCACAATATTTGTTAAGTAAGTTGGTGTAGTACATTGAGGAGAGGTTCAAAACTTACGTTGAGAAGAGCTTGAAGTTGGACAAGCAGTTCAAGAAGCCTGAAATCTAGAGGAAAGTGAGGAAGGAAGTTGAGGCATATGCTAAAAGCATTAGGATTCCAAGGAGGTGGTCTGGGAAGCGAGAAAGAGAAACATTATATCTATAGAGGATCCTGTTAAGGAGAAGAAGGCTAAACTGGAAGTCTCTTCCCCAAGCCCAAGTAGACAAGGAGCACTGCACCCTCCTTTGGTCTTGCCAAATAATCCAGCGGTGAAGGGAAGAAGAAGACAGTAAGCTTTATGATTGTGGAGGACAATGAGGAGACAAATTTTGATGATTTAGTTAAGGAGGTAAAGGCCAAAGCAACTAAGGTCACTGAAGTTGCTAAGGAGAAGGCATCCGGTGGAGACAAGACAAGCAAGAAACCAAAAACCTTTGAAATAGACAAGGTGATCAAATAAGTAAGATTTATAGTTAAACCTCTTATGTGATTAGATGAGATTGTAGATGAGCTTGATAAGAATAAAAATTTGAAGCCAATGTCTGAATGGTATGGCAATTTTGATGATAATGGAAAAAGGCCTTTAGAGAAAGCCATTGTTAAGTATTTGAATGTGTACAATAAAGTTATAATAGAAATAATGTTAGAGATAAAAAAAAGTTTGTATGATATTTTCGAAATGAGAAGATAGACTGCAAATAAGGAATATGAAAGGTTAAGAGAGTATGTAATTGTGAATTATTGTCCAGTAATAGTAGTTACAAATATGAACAAAATACTTCAAGAAGCTAAGCCATACTTTAGAAGCAAAACTAGAGTCAATAAGATTATGATTGGTCTAACTGGTGAAGTAGTAAAGGATACAAAGAAAATCCTTAAGCTAATTTTGGAAAGAAATCAATATGTTGTTGTATCATCAGCCCCCACATCATAGGAAGAGTAGCCCAAAGATGATCATGCTGATGAAAGTGCTTTGATAAAGGAAGATGATGTGGGGTCAAGGGGGTAGGTAGCCCATGGTATTTGTACATGGTTTTATAGAACATAGTTTTTATGTAATACCACTTTGTATTTTTGTGGGAGCTTATGTTTATAAAAGAAACCACAAGGGTAGTTTTTTGGGTTAGCCAGTTGAGTCAGCTAGCCAGGTTAGCATTTTTGGAGGTTGGAGGCATGACATGGGATGTGTGGTTACATGATTTTTCACATGGAGTGCTTCTTGATGGTTGGGTTTTAGAAGCTTTCACAATTGTATTGTAAAGGATGCATTGCTGAATAATACATGGTGATGGATTACATGCTTTTTCACATGGAGTGCTTCTTGATGGTTGGGTTTTAGAAGCTTTCACAATTGTATTGTAAAGGATGCATTGCTGAATAATACATGGTGATGGATTCTTTTGGAGGCTTAGGTTTTTCCCTCATAAGGGTTTTCCCAGGATATATCTTGTGTCGTCTTTGATGGGTATGTTGTCTATTCTTTACATGTGGATTCAATGAGTTTATTTTGTTGAAATATAAATTGGGTTATGTGAAAATTATCATAAATTTGGTTGCAAGTTTCCTTACAGAAGAAAGGATAAGAGGAAGTTTGTGATGTGAAGATAATCAAAGAGATTCAGAGCAGAGAAAAAGAGTTGTGATTGAATTATATGCGAGTTGTTTTGAGATTGTGGTAGAGATGTGAGACAGAGTATTGGCAGTTGAGGTATAAGTTATGTGTGTTGATGTTGGTTGCTTGATGTAGAGTTTAAGGACAACTTCATGATTAGGAGATCCTTCTTTTCAATTCATTTTGTATAAAACAATGAGCTCATTCTTTGTGATCTGATATACATAGTGGATATATTTTGTGGCAAGTGATCACTGTGGTTTTTCCTTGTTTGGGTTTTCAATGTATAAAATATTGGTTTTCATGCATTGGATATGTGTTGTTGATTAATTGTTTATTTTCTACATTAATTTTTTATTTAGACTAATTAAACCCCCTCCCAGTCTTGCCATGGCTCCAACAAATTTAACCTCTAAATTTATGAAATTTGATTAATAAGATCTATGAATGCAAAATTGAAAATTAAAATATTCCCAAATTGGATCTGAGATAATTAATCCAAATTAGGCAACCCACAAGTTAATTTTAGAATTATAAATTAGGGTTTGTATAATTTTAACCTCTAAATTTATGTAATTTAATTGAAAATTAAAATTGTAAATGTAAATTTGAATTTGAAAATGCATAAACAATCAAATATGAGAATTCAAATCATAAATAAAGGTGTAAGATGTCGGATTCACAAAAATCTATTGGTGAAATCTTAGGGTTTCACCCAATGATGTAGTAAAACTACTAATTTTTTATTAAGAACCAATTACATTAAAGAGGGGTGAATCAAATAGATCTATCCTCAATCCAACAAAGATATGGCTGATTATTCTGATTAGATTCACTCATTGGATTTTGATTACCTCTTTTTAAGTTGAAGTGTGAAAATGTTAAAATTAGGGTAAATGTGTTGATATTAAAGAGATTATGCATAAACAATGAGTTACGATCATCAAACTGAGACATGAACTTGGATATGAGCAATATGTAAATGTTTAGACCTGTTCCCAAAAGGTTGACTTGAATTGTTAGGATCAGAATGCCTATTTCTTTGGTCCTCTGCACTTTTCACCGTCCAAAGGGGAACTTGTTCATCTCTATGAAAATAGTGATCTTGAAAATTACATCTATCTACTTATTTCTTGCACATAGTAAAGAAGCGAAAATGGTTTGGAATAGGGGTTTGCCTAAGTCAAATCTCAATTTAGTAATTAACTGAAATAAATAATGGAAAAATATACCCCAAATCCGTAATTGTTGATGATGACGTTTTTCTTCTTGAATGTAATCACATATTTTGTATGAAATGGCATGAACATTATAAAACCCTAATCATGCACACTTGCTTGCATATGAACGATGTAATGTTGAATTTCTTGGAGATAAAGATTTTTGTTAGAATGAATTGATAAAAATGAGTTTTAGTACCTTGTGATTTGGTCTAAAGGGTGTATTTGATAAATAACATGGTTGGTGCATATACATGTCACTAAACATATAAATTAAATAAAATTTCTTATAAATTGTCAACAACCATTGGGTTAGCAAGAGAAACCTAGCATTTTATAAGATGTTTTAAAAATGCTTATTTCTTACTAATATGAGATAAAGTATCAAAATTCAAGAGGAGATGTGTTGTGTGAGTTTCCTGTGGATATTTATTTCTAGGTAGAGTAGTTGATGACTATAGTTAAATTATTTATTGATACTATGCAAACACTAGAAATGCTTGTATAAAATTTTTTATTTTATTTTTATTGTATTGATAAAACTTCACCTAATTGTACACCCATTATAAAAGAACTAATAGTTACTTGACATTGATCAATAACAAAATATTATCTAATAGTAAGTGGGAGGGGAAAACTATGTAAGTTGAAGACTAGTACAAAGTGATTTACAACCTTATTAATTGCAACTACTATATGCTTCTATATGGACTCAAGGACTTGCAATTATATCTTTACAATGATGATTAAGACCAAAAATAGGGGTTTTCATAATAATTTGTAAGAAGGCTATTTTTTAAATAGTCCAAAGACAAGGGAATAATTTTTTTTAGTTTTATCCTTTGAGAATCAAAATTCAAAAAGATGATACACAAATAAACATATATAAACATTAAAAACAAAACACTATATATATGAAGAGGACCAAATGACTTCTCTTTCTATGAACACACCACAACCAAATCCGAATGGCTTCTTAGAATTTTGGCTTACAACAAATTCCAAATAAACAATTAGTATTTAAAGATATTTATTAAGTTGCTTGACAAGCTATGGCCATATCATTAAATTATAGGTAGAAATAGCTTTCAAATTATTAAATTGTAGGTAAGAATACCTTTCCAATTAAATTATTTTGCCAACCATATCATATCTATAACACTATTTATAGTCTTTCAAATAATTAATAGGGTTGACAATTCAACCAAACACTCAATGAATTACATTTTATTAAAATAAAATGACAATTTATTTTTGCAATTACCATTTCTAAAACCAATCAATCAAAAAATATACAATAAGGTCAAAATTTATGATAGATACATTATCATTCAAGGCATTAATAGGGTTTACAATTCAACCACAGATTTATAGAATTACATTGTTTATAAAAATTGAATCACAATTTATTTTTGGCAAACAAAAAATACACAATAAGATCAAAATTGATGACATATACATATTTTAACACATCATTTTTTTAAATGAAAATTTTGATATTTGAACTAACTATTTCCAATATATATCAATAAAAAGAGAAATAAATGATATTAAAGAATTATTTAAAATAGAAAATATTAAATACATGCTAAATTTTTTTAATCTTATATGTTCATTGAAATGAATACATTTGTTCCTACATTGACATGAATTAATAGCATCCTAATTTTGAAACTCAAAATTAATTATTTCATTCCAAACACTAAAATAAATCACTTTGAAAAATATGAGATTTACTATCAAAATAGTTAATCCACCATATTTTAAATAAATTATGGTCAACAAGAGAATTCTTTGTAAACTTAATAATATGAAAATTTAAAAACGTCTTTATATGGAATGAGTGTAAAGGAGGACCCAGAATTTAATATGCCTGACCATCCCACAACTTACCTACATTCCCATTGACCCAGTGCCCACTGTTACACCTTTATAAGGAATTTTGTAGAAGATTATTGCGTCGGTGTGAGACTACTACTTTTCGGCAATGGCTACGCAGCGGACAAAATGGTCCGCCCATGCCATGCCTTCTACATGTCCCTCATGTCAGGGCAATCACTCTCAAGCCCGTACAATCCGTCACATCCGTCAGTTAATTTTTTTATCAGTTAAAATCTAAAATATTAGCCACTCCCTCTGTCTGCCAGATTACTTGCTTTGTGCAATCTGTCCTGCGAGAGATGTTGGTAGTTGCAGGACAGGACACCATAAATGTTGCACCTTAGTTGCATGACAGGACACCGTAAATGTTGCATTTTGCTCGAAGAGTTTTTACTTTGGTATAACACTCGAAACCAGATGTAATTTTTTTTATAATAATTTATATGTTTAAATTTTTAATTTATTTTAATAGAAAGTATATTACAATATATAATTAATTGTAAGATATATATTGTATGTATAAAAAATAATTAAATGATTTTAACATTAAGAAATAATTAGATACTTACTATTGATTTTGATAGCATGATACAGTCATATAGTTATTTTTTATGTTAAAATAATTTCACTATTTTTTATTTTAAATTTACTTATTTATTTTTTATATTAAAATCTATTAATTATTTTAAATGATTTTAACATAAGAAATAACTAAATGATTTTAACATATATGATTAAAATCACTTAGTTATTTGTTACTTATATATAAATTTTAATAATATTATTATAAATTTTTAATAATTTAAAAAGTAAATATATTTAGAAAAAATAAACTATTATTTAGTATTTAAATGTTTTTAAAATAATATTATTAAAATTTATATATAAATAATTTTTATTTTCTATGTTAAAATCACTTAGTTATTTGTTAGGTTAAAATCGTATAGTTATTTCTTATGTTAAAATCATTTAATTATTTTTTATTTTAAAATTATTTATTTATTTCTTATATTAAAATCAATTAATTATTTTAATTTAAATGATTTTAACATAAGAAATAACTATATGATTACCTAACTTAAAAAATAGTTTATTTTTTCCAAATATATTTACTTTTTAAATTAAAATAATTATTTGATTTTAATATAAGAAATAAATAAGTAATTTTAAAATAAAAAATAATTAAATGATTTTAACATTAAGAAATAATTGGATACTTACTATTGATTTGGATGGTAATATATATCAAACTGCATTTTTTTTAACGATACAGTCATATAGTTATTTCTTATGTTAAAATAATTTAACTATTTTTAATTTTAAATTTACGTATTTAATTTTTATATTAAAATCTATTAATTATTTTAATTTAAAAAATAAACTATTATTTACTTATATCACTATTTAAATTTTTTTAAAATAATATTATTAAAATTTACATATAATATATCTTACAATTAATTATATATTGTAATATATTTTCTATTAAAATAAATAAAAAATTTAAATATATAAATTATTATAAAAAAATTAGGGATTTCGAGTGTTATACAAAAGTAAAAACTCTTAGAGCGAGATGCAACATTTACGGTCTCCTGTCCTGCAACTACCAACGTCTCTTGATCCAAACGTTGACAGGACAAATTGCACAAATCAAGTAATCTGGCGGACAGAGGGAGCAGCTAATATTTTAGATTTTAACAGAAAAAAAAATTAACGGGCTTGGGAATGATTGGCCTGATGGCATGAGGGGCATAGAAAAGGCATGGCATGGGCGGGCCATTTTGCCCCCTGCGTAGCCATTACCCTACTGTTACACTCATCGAGTAATGCATAGAAGATGGTAGAAGTGATTGAGTGGACGTGAGACCACAACATTTCCACTTGCTCAGGCATAATAATTATTTAGTGAACGTGTAAGGACCATTTTCCTTTCATTAATTGTAGACAAAAGATGACGATTCCATTCATTCAGTTGTATACAGAAGATCCGACAAAATTAATTACTGTACTTTTCCATGCATTCAATGGCAGGGACCCGGGATATGACAAAATTTACTGCGGTTACCTTTTCCAGTCGTTCAATAATACACGGCAATCCCAACACAAAGATGTTTAAGCGAACCAAGGGATTTCTTTAGCTTTTTTCTTACCTGATCTCTGATCAATTCTTTTTATTGAAAGCATAGATATACGCATTTTATTTTGCGAAAGATATGGAAGCTACGGTTTCATATAGCAAAGTTGCACTTGCAATCATTACAATATCATGCGGCCTCTTATGTTTGATCGCCTATCCTACAATGGCGTGCCCGCTAACCGACAGAAATGTTCTCCTGGATTTTAAGGCAGATCTTGCAGATGAGGATAAAAGGCTTAGTTCCTGGCACGGATTGAATTGCTGCACTTGGAGTGGAGTTGGCTGTAACTTCGGCACAGGCCATGTTTCTCTACTCGATTTGAATGGATACAATTTGGAGGGTGACATCCATTCATCGCTGTTTGAGCTTGCAGAGTTAGAGCACCTCGATCTC
This sequence comes from Cryptomeria japonica, assembly GCF_030272615.1. Lineage (NCBI taxonomy): Eukaryota > Viridiplantae > Streptophyta > Pinopsida > Cupressales > Cupressaceae > Cryptomeria > Cryptomeria japonica. The sequence continues at coordinate 15,869 of NW_026729428.1, read as the reverse complement.
AGTGATAACTACTTTCAAGGTAACATCACTCCCCATATTGGAATGTTGAAGAAACTCAGTTTTCTTGCTTTGTCAGATGCTGGTGATGCAAATGAATTTTATGTGAGTTTGGAAAGCTTATCAAATCTAGTGAGCTTGGAATACCTCGTTCTGGATGGACTAAATATCTCTGTAGGCAAGGAGAGCGCCGAAGCTGTTGGCAGTCTACGGAACCTTCAAGAACTCAGCATGTCTGGGTGTGGGCTTAGCGGACCAATTCCCAATTCCCTTGTCAAACTCACTTCTCTCCTTCATCTCGATCTTTCAAGGAATTCTTTGTTAGCCCAAATACCTGCTTGGTTTGAAAATGTGACTGCCCACTTGCTCTCACTTGATCTTTCTGACAATTACAATCTTGGAGGAGACATTTCTTTTATTGGACAACAAATTTCACCATCACTGACTAGAATTATTCTTTCACGGACAGCTGTGGAGGGTGAAATTCCATCTGCTATAGGGAACGTTTCATCCTTGGAGAGTCTTCATCTGTTCAATACTAGAATTGAAGGTAAAATTCCTCTGTCCATCGCCAATCTCTCTAAACTTTTTTCTTTGGATCTGTCCCACAACAACTTAAGAGGATCAATCCCACCTTCGTTGGGATCACTTTCTTCCCTTTCATATCTTGACCTCAGTTACAACCAATTTAATGGAGCAATTCCTCGCACAATTTCAGATCTTGTTAGCTTAAAACACCTTTGGCTGGACTCTAATGGGTTAAGTGGTTCCATATCCCTTTCTCTCTTAGATAATCTAACTAGACTTGAATATCTGTTCCTTTCCAATAATCACCTAACCGTGAGTAGTGATTCACCCTGGATCCCACAGTTTAGAAACCTCCAGGCTCTGCGATTATCTTCCTGCAATTTAGATAGAATTCCACCGTTTCTAGTAACCCAATATGGCATGATAGAGCTGGACCTATCCGCTAACAGAATTGCAACAGATATTCCGTCCTGGATTTGGGACTTAACCAGTCTTTATTATTTGAACCTTAGCTGTAACCAATTAACAGGTTCTCTGCCATCTAGTCTAACATCCATGACTCTTATGTATCTGGATTTGCACAATAACAGCTTAGAAGGTCCTCTTCCTCTTCCTCCTGATGCTCATCTTTTGGACCTGTCGGGGAATCAGTTTAATGGTTCTATTCCTGCTGATACGGGTGCATATCTTTCAAATTCGTGGTATTTATCCTTGTCTAGGAATAATCTCAGTGGAGCCATTCCAGATTCTATTTGCACTCCAGAGTTGCAGGTTCTTGACCTGTCAAGTAATATGCTGAGCAATATGATTCCTCCCCATTTGATAAGGAAATGTTCTTCTCTCAATGTTCTAGATTTGGCGGAAAATCATCTAGAAGGTAAAATGCCAGCAGAATGGGGCAACCTGAAAGAGATTAATACATTGAAGCTCGCTGGTAATAAGTTGAGAGGACTTCTTCCGTCTTCGCTTTCAAAATGCCACACTCTGCAAGTATTGGATTTGGGAAATAACAAGTTACAAGGCACCATTCCCCATTGGATTGGGAAGCTATCACAACTGCACGTGTTGGTGTTAAGGTCTAATCATTTCCATGGCAGTGTCCCACGCCAGGTGATCGACCTTTCAAATCTTCAAATTCTGGACCTTTCACACAACCGCCTTTCAGGACCTATTCCGAGCAACCTTACAAACTTGCTTGCAATGGTCAATGAATCACAGAGTAATCCAAACCATTTGGAAAAATATACTTTAGATGGTGCAATATATACAAATAAAATTGTAATGTCGTGGAAAGGTGGGGATGGTGAGTTTGTGAAAGTTCTTTTCATTCTTAAATGTATTGATCTTTCAAATAACAATTTATCGGGGAACATTCCTCTCAAAATGGGATCCCTTAAGGGCTTGATAGTCCTTAACCTTTCAAGGAATCATCTCAGTGGCCCAATCCCAAAAACATTGGGAGACATGGATCAGCTAGAGTCTCTGGACCTCTCGATAAACAGGTTGAATGGCAAAATTCCCTTGGAACTTCAGTTGCTGACTTATTTGGAGTTCTTGAATCTATCTTACAACATGCTTGATGGAAAAGTACCCCACGGAGGGCAGTTTCTGACCTTTGGGGAGTCATCCTACTTAGGCAATCCTAAGCTAAGTGAGATTCCATTTACCAATACAACAGTCTGCAACAACTCTTCTGGATATGACAACTGCACAAGTATTGAGACAATTGGTGTAGAAAATTCAGATGCTGAAATGAAAGGGTGGGCCATCGGACTTGGATTGAGTTATAGTTTGGGATTCTCTATTGTGATTGGAATATTGTGTTTCAATAACAGGATAAGAAAGAGAGTCTTCAATTTGTATGATGATGCAGTTTTAGCTGTTGATCGGTGTATAACAGGGAATAAGTGAAAGTAGATACCTTTATACAGAGGGTTGGGTTACTATATATGGACAAAATTTCTCTTAGTATATGGCCACTGCAACTTTGTAAGCATGAGGTGAGCTAGAAATTGCTGGTGCTACTGATGTCGTAAACATTTCAATGCGTCCTAATATATGTAATTTAAATTACTGTTTAGAATTTATTTTGATGTGTAAAAGGTTATTGTAAGGGATAAAATTATATACTTATATGTTTCTAAAGTTATTTTATTAGTTCTTGCGTTGTTGGATTCAATCTGTTTTATAAGCTGGTCAATCATTTTACAGTATAATACAGTTTTAATTTTCACTCATATTTTTATAATTAGAAAAAAATCTTTTATCTGTTATTCTATTGATCACAGTCATTGCATAATTCATTTTTTATTTTCTTTATTTTATGAAAGTTTGAATTATTTACAACCATAACATAATTTTTTTCTATTTCCATAATTGCGAATGCTCATTGAATTCTGAAAAAATGTAGAGAACTTTTTTCATTGAATGCACATTGTCACGGATCTTATAGGTTGAGTGCATATTGAATGCATAGGATATTCTCGAGCCACTCATTCAGTACTATCTGATTAGCCTCCTTAATTAGTAATATTTTGTATATTCCGAAACCTGCTTTTCTAAGCTCTAAGAAAATCAGCATTGCGGCCTATAGAAAAGAGCATTACTTTACTGACGTGAGTATTTTGAGAAGTTCTTTGTTCTGTAATGGAGGGAATTTTTATCTGAAATTTCTTTTTAATGGTTTGGCTTGACCCTTGGCCAGGCTTGTTAAGTAAGCTATGTTAGCTGGTTTATGCAGGGAAGCAAAGCTAATGGACATCGACGGGTAATGCCAAATTCATGAAAAGAAAGGCTGACGCACAGAAGATATACATATTTAATGTTTTGCTGAGATATTTATTCTTAAGTCCCCTAAACTATTGAAGCTATTCTGCACTATTCTGTGGATTAAGATTTCCATATATGTGTGTCTTGAGTTTGTTGTTGTGGTATTCTTGTTGTTTGTGTAAGAGTTCTGGACTTGCTATCTGGTTTTTAATTTTTTCAAAGTTTGCATATAAATCTGAAATTATTTATTAAGGATATTTCACTCCCATAAGGGTTGCCATGTAAATCTTTTTGAGTTTTGTATGCATACTGTTTCGTTTACCTCTATAATGTTGTTGGATAGGTTTTGCAAATGTTGTTGACGTTTTTCAGATCATTTAGTCTTAAATTTCTTTATCCCAGTAAATTGGTTGTTTGTAATAGAGGTCAAAATCCCCAACAAAATTAAATCTATCGGGAATTGCAAGCCATGTGAGCTTCCGAAATGAAATAGGTGAGGCCGGAGCACAGGGGGAAGATGGATTAACATCAATAAAGAGATCATCTATAACTTATAAGAAAACCTTCACTCGAACTCTGGATGAAGCCTTAACATCTATCATGAATAAAAAATTCAATGTGTCATAAATACATGTTGACAATAAACCAAGAGAGCTAAGGTCTACAGCATTTTCTTCAAATGAACAGAAGATGACATGAAACAAAAGTACTTGAATCATACTGCATGCAGGGAGTATGCAAATATCCATCAGGCTTTTAGAAGGTAGATGTTTCTTGATAGAGAGAGGTACAGTTGGAACATGATTCAAAGTTTGGAAATATTAGATACCTTTAGATGAGACGATGCAACCAACTGTTGACACATGGTGTGCCCACCAATACATAGTATGTAATAAAGACAAGTTCGGCAAACTTAAGATTGTGCAGAACAGAGAGCCTTTAACAAGGGAAAGCTGAAGAAAGAGAAAATGCTGAACGTTACCGAGGAAGATGTAGAAGATTGAGCAGACTTACGACCATATTGTCTCAGGTATATAACTAACCGATTTTGATTGAATTTAACTCTTTATGATATTGCATAGAAAGAAAGTTAGGGGAACTATTGAGGCATGAAGAATTTGGAAAATGTTTGTAGAATGGTTGGTGAATCTCTCCAGTTAAAGAGATGTGTTTCATGCAAATTCTAAAAACTGTTTATAAATGTATGTTTTTGCAATTCTAATAACTTTGCGCAACCATTATAATATCATAGTTGCAGGAACCTTCACAAAATCATGATTTAATCCATTTTATTGCTGCTTGGCCTTGACGCCTTTTTTCCCTGAAAAATTTGCATTTTCATGCAATTAATTGGGCAAATCCATTTTTGATGTATTTTTTAATCATGATCTAATTGTGGAAAGATTAAAACTTTCCAAATTTATAAATTATACTTTTTAGGTTGGAAAAAACATTTGCGGGTCTTTTTTTTCTCATTTTTTTGGAACTTTACTCTAACCTGAATTTAACGTGAATTTAACCTGAATTTTCCCCTATTCAATTCAATTAATAGAATTTTTAATTTTTAATCTTTTGGTTTGCCAATTTATTCCCAAGAAATTTCGCTACCACTATACTTTATGCCAAAAGTTGAATGATTTACTCAAAATTTGTCAATTTGCAAATCTAAATTCGAATTTGAAAAGAATTAACCAGTTAGGAAAACATGGCCAATAAAATCCACCATATAGAAGGTAACGAATAAAAGGAAAACTTTTGGAAGAACTTTGTCTTTCTAATGAAATACTAGGTACAGTATTGATTGTTTCAGCAAGGGAGTGGAGGCAAGAGAACTATGGTTCTGCATTTACTCTAAAGATGTAAATTAATGAACTAGCATTCACATGTAGACCAAGATTTGTATTTCATTTTGTGCATGTGTAAGAAATATTTCATCTGTTTCAAAATTCTAATATTTCATGTGTGAGAAATCGTTCAGATCATTTTTTGCAAATTTGATGACAAATGCCACTTTATTTTCATATCTAAGTGTTTATAAAGTATAATGTTTATAATGAGAAATCGATAATTAATCTCAAGTCTTTTTCAAATATCTGTAGTATTCTAATTCTACTGAACTTAGTGGAGTTTATGTAGTGGAGATTTCAGAATATAATCCCCCAGAATACATTCTAATTCCTATACATGATGAACGTTGTACATCTGTTTATTAGAGAGTACTCTATGCTGACTGTTTAGAATTTAGTTGTCTTCCTTACTTATAGATTTCCATAGGGAAGGCCTGCCCACAAATAGAGGAAGATCTTCGTTTTAGACACCACCCCTCAAGATTTTGTCCCTCACAAAATTCAGGGATAACAGACAAAGAGGGATAACATACAATAGTTTGTAATAACATGGTACTTGCTTGAAATACCATGATTCGTGTGTTCAAGAGTCTATGTGGAGAACAAATAACATTTTTAATCGTGCAGCACTTTAACATAAACCGTATCATAAGCAATTGATAGTTGTGGAAAGTTTGAATTTATTATTCTGAATTGATAGAATCTTGTATTTAGGTGAACTGAATATCTAAAATAGTACAGTATAATCTTTTGGTTATATTTTACACATTTTTTATCAGCAATTCACAGCCAATGTGTTTGTGTACATGTTTGAAAGCAATCGATTTAGACCCTAATAGAGTTTCTAGTTTCGCAGACAGCAATTTAACATTTACAAATTAACACTATCAAATCTTCTAGTTTTTTTTGTTTATCTGTACCTTAAGTACAAGAACAAAACTGGCTAGATGATTGAGACGGATGAGTTTCTCATGTTTGGGTGCCTTAAAAGTCTTGTTTCCCACTTTATGATTCAAAGGAGTTCAAGTGGGGATTAAATTTATCTTGTCGTGATGTTGGGAATATTCCATTAAGAAAACTTCTCAGTAATTGCATTACCTTTTTATATTCTGTTTACAACATGCCAGACAAGTTTTTACCAATATAAAACAGCTATAGTATTGTCACAAAGTTCACTATTTGTACTTAAATATAGGGTCTTCTAGGATAATCTGAACATTGATGGTACATGAATGATTTCAAGTTCTTTATATTTATTTTAGAATTTTTATGTTAAACAGCTGAGTAATGGATGGATATTGAGCAGGACATAGTAGAGAGAGGCTATAATTTTCACCGACAAAATATCAAATTCCAGTTGAGAAATTCATTTTCCTGTTGAATGTGACTAAGTCATTTAAGTCAGATTTTTTGGCAAATGATGTTGAATATGCTGTAAGAGCTTTTATTATAAAGTTGTCAATTTTTGAATCAAGGCTTCAACCACTTCCTGATAGTAAGTACTGTAATCTTCATTCGTCTAGGCCTTCCAGAATAAATTAACAAGCCTTTAGAAAGAAGAAATTTTGGGAGGAAATACATGTCTGGAGAATTATGAGCATCCAGAGTCAATGGTTTATATTTTCAAGTAGAGAAGCATTTTTTCTAGATTTCTAGATTTCGTTTTACAAATTGTGCATGGGAAATGGTAGGCTACTTTAAGCAGCTACCTGAGTGTTATGTTTAGCATTTGCTTCTTTAGTTTTGTAATTTTCTTTTCCTCCACTGCTGGTGTTAGGCTTTGCATGTGGTTTTATAATTGTAATTATTTTCAGTTTTAGGAATAACTCCTGGTAGTTTCCTTTATTTGATATTCGTAAATGCTCCCATTCTCTTACTTTTAACGTACATGAAAGCACACGTATGGAGTTTACTATAGAAAACGTCTATTCTGTCAAATTTTTTGGTTGTCACCCTCTTGTCTATAATGCACCAGAACCTAAGCTATTAAGCCTAGAGTAGTAACTATTATATTTTTACTTTTTTCCTTAGGCAAATTTGTAATATTTTCTCTTAGGGTTGATATGCAATGCACCAGAAAGGACACTAAAAAGCTTAGAGAAATGCCTTTTATTGGATGCTTTACTTTTGGCTAAAGCAGTGGGTTGCCTTTCTGACATATGTAAGGACAAACGCATCTTTGTAATTATTTTTTCCTGTGTAAAATATTTACTGCTCATTAATCTGATAAATTCTAGCTGATTATCGAATAAAAGATTTTTAACAGGGCCAAAGATAGTCTAGCAGGCTCTACAATTTTTGCTTTGTGAAGTATTTATAAACCATATATTTTTTGCATTAGGTTTTCATTTTTTCCCTTGCTGATAAATGCAACACACAATGTTTATGATAGGTGGCCTCAAGAAGATGAGAAAACCTCAATGTTAGGGGCAATTGCTCTCTTACTGGACTCTATTACTCAAATAAACAAGTACATGCTCAAAATTCAGCTTTGTCAAGTCTCTTTCTCATGCTTTCCATTCCAAAACACAATCCCATTGAAAAACAGAGAACAGGAAACTTTATTTCAATTCAGAAAAACTTCTACATGTATATCATCTGAAGAGAGAGAATACTTAAAAAAATGTATAAATTGGCAAGCAAAATTAATGTGCTTTACAATCTTGTTTTAACACTACAATAATTATCTTAAAAGGGTATTCATATAGAAAATCTAAAAGACTAATTTGGCCTAAATGCAAGCATATGCAGCTAAAATTAGGTCTTAGAGAGCAATTTGCTTTATTTATTTTTACTTAATTAATGCTAGATGCCATTTTATCTAATGAACAATGGGTTGATGAGATATACCAATGGATTGACTCTCACAAATTGGGCTCATTCAAGCTTGACATACTTTTCTTTTATGCACTAAAAGATATTTATGAAAATGTTTAGACTTATTTATGATACTATTGGTAAATGGTTATGGATTTTTTAATGTTTTGATAAACATTTCATGTTAAGAGATGATACATTATTTTTTATATGGATGATGATATGCTGAGTACTATGTTGATTTATTCATATTCAATTATTTACATTTACTTATGATGTTATCTTGTTATGTGCTAACTTTACTTCATGTTTATATTAGATATGATGATGTGTTTATAATATGATGTATTGTTATTGTGGACGTGGAAGGGACAGTACCATTCCACTGATTGTGAGCAGGGTGTGATATTGCATTTTCACTTATGTGTTTACTCCATGACTATATTTGTATGTAGATGCATAACCCACTCGCCCTCCCCCCGCCACACACACACACACACACACACACACACACACATATATGTACATACATGTGTCTGTGTGTGTGTTTGTTGTGCATAGACATTTGGTGTTATGTAGGATGCAGGTACTAGACATTGACTCCACTTGGTTTCATAGGTTTAAGTGTCTTTAATCTCAATTGAAAGTCAATTAGAGAATGATATAATGTCTTATCACATGCTAGGTTTGGATGATATCTTGTCAGTTCTAGTATTTTGGTTATGTTGTCATGTAAGAGTTATGTGGTATGTTATTTTAATTATTATGTTGGGTTGGATTTTTATTAAGTCATGGTGTTTATTTAATTAATAATTCTATTAAGTTCTACTATGTAATTAATAATTAATATCTATTGTGAGTTTATTATATATTAATAATTGATTATTTTAAGAAATTTTACTATTGAGCTTTTATATTTCATTGTTAATTTATTTTCACTTTATTTTATTTGCTTTATTGGCTAATTGGGAGTTTAATTTACTAATTATTAGTTTTAATTATTTTTCCTTGTTTTCGAAGGTGGAGGTGGAGTGAGCTTTATGTTTTGCATTGAAGTTGCTATTGGAGTTTTGTGCATGAAGGGAGATTATTTTTTAGGATTTTTTCCTTATGTTTTATTTTAGGGATTTTTGGAGAATTTTGAGAGGTGATTTGCATTATTGTGGTATGGGCTAAAAATTGAGAAGGCTGTGATATTTTCTAGAGAAATTTAGTTATTTTTGGGTTGCATTGAAAGAAGAATTACTTTTGAATTTTGAAGAAGTTTCCTATGCATGCTTGGTTGATTTCAGACTATGGGTTGGATGTTTCATTGTTGTTGTGGTTTGCATTAAGGAAGGTTGCATCTTGATTCCAAAAAAGAAAGATTGTCTTCTTTTTTTTTGAAATTGTCTTCAGAATTATTGGGAAGAAATCTATGAAATTATTTATGTGTATTCCATTTGCTATGGATGAGGATTTTTGGGTTCTTTCAAAGATTAGTTTTGTGTGTGTCTTGTTTGTAATTTTGAAAGGAAATATGTAAATTATTTTCAACGTTTCTTTTTTTAAGTTTTGGACTCTTGCCTAGTATTTCTTTATGTAGAAATATTCTATGTTCTAGGGTCTTTTATTTTAGTTTCTGGGTCTTATACGTTTCTTTTTAGATTAATTTGTATGAAGTTGGATCTTGTTTCAAATTTGTAAGTTTGTTTATAAATTTTATTTTACTGTTGTGTCAAATGTCATTTTCTTTTATGTCATATGCGCTAAAACGGATCGTGAATGCACTAGAGGAATTAACATATGTGCTACTTTGTGCATCATATGCACCATAATTTCCCACAAAAGCACTAGTTTGGTTATTAAATGCGCTAAATGAATATGTAAATGTACTATCAGAAAGTGCAAGTGCACCAAAATAGTGTTTAAATGTGCTAATCTGGTTATTTTATTTTTTTGACTTGTTCTCAGGATTTGTGATAGTTTTATTTAGGCTAGAGACATGTTTTTAGACTTGTGTTTCCTTGTGATGATTTTTTAGAATTGTTTAATTGGAATTTGTGGAAAATATATTATGATTCTCGATATTGCATGGTGGTATTTGTTTGGAATTATGTTTATGAAACATATTTACTATGATATTTTATATTTTAATATAGAACTAGATGATTATGCGTATGATAGCATTATAAAATATCTTTATGATTTGTATTTGTCCCTAAACTTTAGGAACATGTTAGGGGGATTGGATTTTGTTGGCAACTTAGAGGAATTGATTATGTGTTGCATTGAAGTTTTGTCATTGATGTCAAAACTAGTTATTTTGGTTGTATCTGTCATTCATGCTATTCAGATGTGTATCACAATTAGTTGGTTCAGAATTTGATGATTTAAATGCTATAATTTGCTCTAGTAAGCCTTTTGGTCATCGATAAGGGTTTTACTAATAGAGCTTTGTTGAAGATCTTTTGATGCACTTGATAAGTGGTGTTGGTGCAGATTATAGATAGCTCATGGGATGTTGTTGGTTATCTTGTTTCTTTTCTTGTTGATCGGTGGTGTTGGATTTGGTTTATGGCAACCTATTTTGGGTCCGATCTTATTTTGCTAGGTTATGGACTGGTTTACATAACGTGTTGGGGGATGATCCCGACGCATTACCCATTGGATTTATTGAATGGTTTATGTTGTTTTGATCCCAGACCGACTTGGATGATCATTGGATTGCGGGTATATGTTTTGAATTTATTGTATTATCTTTTAGGTGGCTGACCTAATTGTTTAGGTTCTAGGCTGGTATATATATGATGTAAGATATCTTTCTAGATCATGGATGGGTTATGGGATTAGGCGGTTATCTATGTACGAATAATGCTATAATCATATGCACAAGTTTTGGTCAATCATAGGTTGGTGAAAGAGGTTTAAGACCTCTAGTATTGAGCTTAATTGGAACTGTACTCAAGCATAGGAGATGTTATTCTTGCATTTCATTCTTCTTTCTAGATTGTAGTCTAGATTTCTTTTGTTGTCAGTGAGGCTCCTTTTGTGATGAGAAGTGTGCTATAGGCCGTTGGCCTTCCCGCATGTGCAGATCCCTCTTTTTGTAATCACATTCCACCGTGGTTTTTCCCTTTACTGGGTTTTCCACGTACAAATCTTGGTGTTATCTTTTGTGGATGATTGGTAAATATTTTTTTGCTTATATTTGTTCTTAACTGTTATATCTTCTATTCCAGTATTTGGTTTATGTATTCTAGTAATAAGGTTTTAATGCTTAAAGTTTCATAATCTGTTGACAATGGATTCAACCCCCCCAGTTGTCCTCTGATTATCTGATTTTTCTAATAATTAGTATCAGAGCTTGGTCCTCTTTGTAGAAGCTTAACCATTTGAGGAAGATCCAATGGCATCTAATAGTTCAAGTTCATCAAGTTCATTTGCATCTATTTTTTAGAGATAAATTCCTAGGCTTGATGGAACAAATTACAGGTTATGGAAGATTCAGATGGAGACTCATCTGAGATGTCTTGCGAAAGAAATTTGGGAGATCACCAAGAAAGGATATACAACTCATAATTCGGCATCTAGAAATCCTCCTCTGACAGGATTGGATAAGGACATTGAGAATGATTGTAGAGCTAGAGAAGCTCTTTTATGTGCACTTTCTGATCATCAAATAATGGGACTAACCGACAAATTATCTGCAAAGGCTATATGGGATAAATTGGAGACTCTGACTGAAGGTGACCATGCTGTTAAAATTGTTAAACTTGATGGTTAGCGGGTAAGATACGAGAACTTGAAGATGGAAGAAGATGAAAGGATTACTAGTTTTATGGAGAGAGTCAATGAAATTAACGTAGGAATTCAGTGTTGTGGTGGATCTCTAAGCGAAGATGAAATAGTTTCTAAAGCATTGAGATCTTTGCCACCGCCTTATAAGATGAAGGATATTGGAATTAATTAGTTGAGAACAATGGAAAACACCAATATTAACAGGGATACTTTGGTTGAAAAGTTATCTTCTTTTGAGCTTGAGGAATTTGGACCTTCTAGAGCTGCAAAATCTGAATCTTCTTTTCATGCATCCGCATCATCTACCGGCAAGAGTGATTGGAAAGACTTATATGCTAAGGAACTAGAGGAAATGAAGAAAGAAGATGAAGAATTTGAGAAACTTGAAGCCCTATTTTCTAGAAGAGTACCTAAAGGTCTGACAGGAAGTAAGTATGAAGGATAATCATGTTTTAAATGTTTTGCATGTAACAAGATAGGCCATTTTGCATCTAGATGTCCTGAAAGGAATTCAAGATTTGTAGAAAGAGCTAGAAGATCTTTTAGGCCTAACCACAATTATCAGAACAAGCATAAGTACAGGAGAAACAAAGAAAAATCATGCTATTATGCAGATGAGGAAGGTGTGTCTGATTCTGATAATGAACTAGCACAAGATTCTGCTAGTGGATCCAACAATGGAAAGGAATGGTATTCTTGGCTATCAAGGAAGATGATCTAATACCTGAAGGGATGGACCTCGCTGCTAAATTTGAAGACAAGGATGAATGAGTGATAGACAGTGGATGCTCACATCATATGATTGGAGATAAAAGGAAGTTTCTATCTTTGCAAAATTTTTATGGTGGTCTTGCTAGATCTGGAGATGACAAAGCATGCATGATCAAGGGAAAAGGAACTATATTATTGGATGGTAAGAACAATACTGATAATGTCTATTATGTTGAAGGTTTGAGGCATAATCTTTTGAGTGTAGGATATTTGGTGGATAAGGGATTTTAGTTATAGTTCAAGGATGGAAAATGCAATATTATCAACAGATCTAGATTGGAGATTTCAATCGATACTTAGACTAGAGGTAACATCTTTTATTTGAACTCTAGTGAGAAGACATGTTTGATTGCACAAATTGATGAAAGTTGGCTATGACATAACGGATTGTGTCATGTGAATTTTGATTGCATTATAAAGATTAGTTCCACTAAGGTAGTTAGAGACATACCTAAGATTGTGAAGCCCTATAATCTAGTATGTAAGGAATACCAAATTGGAAAGAAAGTCAAAAATTCTTCTAAGAGTATACAAGACAAATCTAATGATGTTATTGATCTTATTCATACTGATTTGTGTGGTTATGCTAGAATAAAAAGTTTTTAGGGTGATAGATATTTTATGCTAATCATTGATAACTATTTTAGAATGGCATGGGTTACTTTTCTAAGGGAGAAATATGAGGCGTTTGAAAAGTTTAAAATCTTTAAAGATAAATTTGAAACAGAGATAGGATTGAATATTAAATGCTTAAGGTCAGATCAGGGTGGAGAATTCACATCCGGTAAATTTAATAGCTATTGTGAGAAGCATGGGATAAGAAGACAGTTGTCTGCACCCCAGACACCTCCACAGAATGAAATTGTGGAAAGAAAGAACAAAACTATCTTGGGTGCGGCTAGAACTATGATGATGGAAGCTAACCCACCTCATATATATTGGAGAGAATTTGTGAGCACGATGTTATACACATTCAACATAGTTCATATCAAAGGAGATACTGGTAAGACATCTTATGAGTTATGGTTTGGTCATACACCTACACTCAAGTATTTCAGAATCTTTGGTAGTAAATATTATATCACAAGAGATGATTCCATTGGAAAGTTTGATCCTAGATGTGATGAAGGAATATTTATTAGTTATTCTAATGAAACAAAGAATATAGATGTTATAACAAAAGATATAGAGAATTATGGAGAGCACTAATGTCAAGGTGGATGAGTAGTATAGAGGTCAAATCAGAACTTATGAGAGAGAACCGGTAGTGGAAATGATCATAACTGAACCGATAGCACTGACACCAGAATAGAATGTTGAACCAGTTACTCCCACAGTATTAGAAAATTCAATAGTAATTGGAGATCACAGCAGAGGAACAGAAAATCATAAGACTCCTAAGTATGTAAGATTTAATCATTCAGAAGATCAGATCATTCGAGACAAGAACAAAGGAGTGATGACAATAAGAGGGTTGGCAGCTGATGATGTATATTTAATTTCTCAAAGTTGAACCGGCATCAGTAATTGAAGCATGCAAAGATGAACATTGGATGAAAGCTATGGAAGAGGAATTAAATCAGATAGAAAAGAATAATACATGGACTTTAGTTCCCCGACCTAAAAATAAGAATGTTATTGGAACTAAATGGATTTTGAGGAATAAATTGAAAGAAGATAGAAATGTTGTGAGGAATAAGGCTAGGTTGGTTTGTAAAGGATATTCTCAGAAGGAAGGAATTGATTATGATGAAAATTTGGCCTCGATAGCTAAGATTGAAGCTACGAGATTATTTCTCACCTATGCTGCACATAAGAACTATAAGGCTTATCAGATGGATGTTAACTGTTCATTTTTGAATAAAGATCTTGATGAGGAAGTTTATATTGAGCAACCTGATGGATTTTCACTTTCAAAGGACAAAAACATGGCTTGCAAGTTAAGGAAAGCTTTATATGGATTGAAACAAGCCCCTAGAGCTTGGTATGCAAGGTTGGATAAATATCTTTTGAAGTTTGGTTTTACTAAAGGTAATTTTGACAGTAATTTATATTATAAGATCACTGATGATGACATATTGATTGTTGAAGTCTTTGTTGATAATATCATTTTTGGAGGTAAAGATAAGTTGTGTATGGAATTCTCTAACAATATGAAGAATGAATTTGAGATGTCTATGTTTGGGGAAAGGAAAATTTTCTTCTCGTTTTGCAGATTACTCAGACTGATAAAGGTATTTTCATTTGTCAAACTAAATATGCTAGAGAGTTGTTAAAGAAATTTGGCATGGAAAATTCTAAACCGGTAGGTACTCCTATGGTTACAAGTGAGAAACTGACAAAGAAAGATGTATCAGCTCTAGTAAATCCTACAAGGTACAAGTCTATGATTGGAGGTTTGTTATATTTGACTCAGACTAGACCGGATATAATGAATGCAGTTTATATTGTATCAAGATATAAGAGTGATCCTAGAAAGAGTCATGAGAGTGCGGTGAAAAGGATCTTTAGGTATTTGGAAGGAACAACTAAATATGATTTGTGGTATCCTAAAGTTGATGATTTTATACTATGTGCATATACAGATGCAGATTGGGTTGGAGATGTTGATGACCGGAAGAGCACATCTGGTGGAGATTTTTTTCTTGGAAAGAAACTTGTTTCATGGATCAATAAGAAGCAGTCATGTACTTCTTTATCTACTGTTGAAGTTGAGTATTTTGTTGTTGATACTAACTGTACCCAAGTCCTATGGATGAAGCAAATGTTGAAGGATATAAGGGTGGACTGTAATGAACCAGTAGTTATTCACTATGATAAATTTGCTGCTATTGACATATCAAAGAATTCGGTATTTCATTCTAGGACAAAGCACATATCTATTAAATACAAATTTTTGAAGGATCAGGTGGAATAAAATGAAGTCAAACTGGTTTATGTGAACAATAAAGAGCAGATTGTAGACATTTTCACTAAAAATTTGCCTAAAGAATCATTTGAGTACTTTAGAGACAAATTGGGGGTTTCTGCCCCTCTGGTAGAGACCCGAATGATGCTGCTTGGCATCAGTCTGGTATGCATTTACAAAGAAATTATTTATTCCACATTGATGTGGAGGTGCTACTACTCAGGGGGAGTAGTCGGCTGTGTGGTTCAAGGATTTATGATTTATCTTTGATGTTTATGTCATATTTCTGGCATTAATGTCAAAGGGGGAGAGATATACATGTGAAAAATTGAGTTTAATTATAAAGGGGACAAATCTGATCTTAACAGAGATATCATTCATAGGGGGAGCTTGGTTTGTTGGTTCAGAAATTCATTGTCACATCATCTTGTGGAGATTGTTGGCTATCTTCC
>NW_026729427.1:0-75278 GCF_030272615.1 Cryptomeria japonica | reverse complement strand
TCACATTGTTGAATGAAGGAGGAGCTTGAGAATAAGGAGGTGGGACACTATGATAGGTAGGTATGGGAGATGATTATGCAAAAAATGGAAGACTCACTTGAAGAGGGATGAAGGAATTATGACTAGAGGAATTACCCCTTGACTAACATGTGTAAGTATGACGTTTTGTGTAGAGGTAGCCATGATGTTAGATGTAAAAGTAAGAGCACTAGTCATAGGATTAGTCATAGGAATAAAATGATTAAATTGAATAGGAGGTAGTTTATAACTAAGGACTTTGACACAAATTTTCATAGGCATAATATTAGTATCCACAATATGGGCAATAGCATGCAACACATCAATGCCAAGTTTATCACTTTGAACCATTCTTTTTAATCCTTCAATCAATGGTAGATCTTCACTATTCAGGTATTGTTTTTTACTATATGAGCATGGAGAAGGGCATAAAATTTTCAAATAACAAGATCAATAAATAGAAACATTACCCTAGGCCGAGAAAAACTATCCCACATAACCGTAGATACTAAGCCAACCCATCAAAAAAAATAAAAAATCTTCATATCCCTGTAGCTAAACCTACTAATTTTAACTAACTCCCATGTAGTCTAAAAGAGAGGCATGCAGGCCCAACAAAGTAACCATCTCAAAAACAAAAATAAAAAACCAAGCAGAGCAAGGAAAAAAAAACTAGAGAGAAACCTAATTATTATTTATCAGATCCCAATTCTGCTGGAGCCTATCAATTTGAGATGCCCACATGTCCACCTATCTGTCACTGTCATCAACATCCTTCTCTTTCTACCCTTATTTTGCTAGTTTTTGGTTTTTCATTTTGATTTTCCCATATCTCGACACCAGAAAGATTATACACTAGAAAGATTATCAAAATTTTGTTTGTACTCTCTATTCCTCTCCTCTAGGTTAACTGCTCTCTTTTAGATCAATCAGTTGCTCGAACATATCATTGATGTTATCTTTTTCAGATTGAGGTTCCTAGGAACAAGGGACAATTTTGTCATCATCTGAATGGTTAGGCGCCACGAGACTTTGGTCAAAATTATTTGGTTCCTCATCCTTTTCACTATCCTCTTCCTTTTCACTTTCTTCCTCCATATCTTCTTTGAATTTTTTCATCAGGGTCATCTTTCTTTGTCTGGTAGTCTTTGTCCTCTGAGTTATCCATGGAATTCTCCTCATTTTTTTCAAGGTTGTAGACTTCGTCAAGATTTTCTGCCATTTCTTTGTTTTCCACTTTACACTTTTTCTCCTTATCTCTGAATCTAGTGGATATTCTCTCACCTGAGCTACTTTAGTTTCTCTCCTTTTCAAAATTCTTGTTTTCCTTGGCCTCCAGGATCATGAAGATCTAGGTCAATAGTAATAATATTTCTTGTAGACTCTATCAATTTTTTTGGCTTTGGCTGGACTATTCTTAGGGGTGTCCAGTTTCCTTTTATCCGGGTTAACATTGAGAAGAGCATTTTCTAGGGGTTCAATTTCTTGAAGCATAAGGGTTTTCTTGCCCTTGGCCTTGACCACAGGAGTGGAGTTAGGAAAGAAAAAGGGCTTGGAGTCAATTAGCTCCATCTTAGTCGAATTTCCTTGTTTTTTCTTGAGGAGTTCATCAATACACAACAAGGATAGCGAGTGGCTACGCTTAGGGGAGTGGGTGAAAGTAATTTTATAGAGAATGTAAATAAGACCTTGATGGAGCGGAGGGTTAGCTCCATTTTCAATGCAAGACTCTAAGGATGAGTACATGAAAAAAGGAAGGTTTATTTTCTTACCATGTCTGATATGATTGCGGATACAAAATTGAGACACATAAACTATAGTATATTACCCTTCTAAAGTAAAATACTTCATCACAAAATAACTTACAATAGGGTAGGGTGTGTGAAGGGCAGAGTGGTCATACCTAATTTTAATCACCGTAATATTTTCCCCCTTTTCGAAGAATTTCTTCATGTAGGATTTGTAATCTCCATTGCTCCTCTTCTCCACTCTTTCACTTTCATCTTCCAGACCCATTACCTCTACAATATACTCAGGCGACACCACAAAATAAATACTTCCCATAATAACCACTCAATTTACCATGAGTTGCAAAACCTAGGTGAGAGGGATATGTTGTATCCCTCCATAGATAGGATGTAGGAAGTGAACCCCACATGTTGAAAAAGCTCCTATATTTATTAATTACTCTGTAACCCCTCACAATTTTTAGGTTTCGTCCTTTTTAGGGGCCCCCCAATTTCTCTTACAATTTTAACAGAGCACTATTTACTCTTGTTAAAGCGACCCACAAAGTAGCTGAGATTTTTTGCATATTTTGTTGCTAGGAATCATACATTCTCTTTGTGAAGAATTTGTAGATTCATAACTAGATACAAGTAATGATATCACAATGCTTGTCATTGTTGGCATTGAGTTGTCATTGATGTCAACCAGTATTGTAGGCTACCAGTAGAGGTATATCAACCTAGTATGAAGAAGATTGATTCAGCATAAGGAAAATTAACATGAAGGCTTGTCAATTGGTATGGTGGAAGAGAAGTAGGTATTGAGACTGTCAGTAACATCATCAGTAAGAGGTGATATGAAGTTGTGTGTTGGCATGACAAGTTATAATAAGTATAAAGGCTAGTTTTTTTCTTGTGATAATGTTTGTGATAAAGAGGTAGAGTGACAAAGAGATAACAAACCACCGGAGGTGAAGTTGTGCTACTGGTGTAGTATACACTACTAGATAGAAATAGGAGAATGTCTCACTAGTAAGGGCTTGTGCTAGTATGAGTTTAATGAATGATCAAGTTTAAATCAATCTTGTATCAATAAGCTGAGTGTATGTCACTATGATGCGACATGGAGCTGAGGTGGGGAGCATGCAGAGTTCGGTGAAGGTTCCATCAACATGGTTGTTGAAGTAGTTAGTTGAAATTAAAAGAAACAACCACAAATCACAAGTCGATAACAGATTGATGTGGCTCAAGGAAGAATGAAAGACATAGAAAGATCAGGGAGTTGTTGGCGCCTAGATCAAAGAAAGGAAATTGAATTGCAACAGGACCTCAAGAAGGAAATAACTGGGTCATAAATGAGTCGACAAATTTCAAGGCCAAAAATCATGGTCGGGTTTGCTATTTTTGGTACACATATTTTGGACAGATGGAAAACGCGTGATGGCTTATTCCTCCAATGTAGGTGTGCAATCTAAGGCGGATTGGATCAGATTGGATACAAATTTGGTCAGAAATAGCAAATGCTAGCCACCCTTTGTTTGAATTGGTTCTTGGTAGGAAAGCTTCAGTTTAAAAGATGGAGACTTGCGTGAGATTTATTGAAGGACAAAGAAAAGAGTGAAATTTTTGTCTAAAAGCTGGAAAGAAAAATAATTGAAGTGTTTTGTGAGTGAATATTATACCAGTAAGCAGAAGAAGAGTAAACCGGTGTAAAGAACAAACCGACAGAGTGAGCATAGAATGTAAAGGTGACAAACTGGAAGAAACAGTACCTGAAAGAGAGTGACCAAGTGCGATTTGAATTTAACATTATAGAGGAAGAGAAGATTAAGGAGAGTTTGAACCATCAAGAAGGATAAGTTGTAGTGTGTGTTAAGTTGAAATAAACTAGTAAGATAGAAACTTAGAGTGCAAAGCTTTGAAAGGTTGCAAAATATTATTTGCAGCAAGGATCCCAATCAATTTTTTGAGTTTTTTATATTATTTACACTGAGTAGATTCTTAGTGCAGGGGTTGTAGCTCCTTTAGGTTGCAGACTATAAATTGTGTAGGGGTTCGTGCTCCTTTGAGTTGATGCTCATAAATTAGGGGTTGGTGCCCTAAAATTTATAATCAGATCCTTTCATTATGAGGTTGGATTGGAGCAGAAGATCTCCATCAGCTATTCTCACTGAGGTTTTTTTAACATTGGGTTTTCCTTGTACATTTGGTGTTATGTGTTGCATCTTCATGTGTGTGCTGTATTAATCCATTAGTTATTTCTCCTACACGCACTATTTGCATTGCTTTGGTAACCAGTCTGCATCTTGTGTATCTCATATTGAATCAGTATAGATTTTATAAAGTAAAAACTATTTAGATCACTGATTCAACCGCCTCTTAGTGATCCATTGTGTCCAACAATTGGTATCAGAGCCTAGGTACCCTTTTTGGTCAAATATTTCTCTAGCTTGGGTAGATCCTATCAAGTATTCACAATGGCAAGAAATGAATCAACCTCCTCAAAAGCCCCTATATTTGATGGTGTCAACTATGCCTTTTGGAGTAGAAGAATGGAAACCTATTTGTCCTTTCTAGGTTGTGATGTATGGATGTCGGTTGTGAATAGGTATACTATCCCTAATAATCCTCATAATAATCCAGATGCTAGGAAGGAATATGACGACAATGCTAAGGAAAAGAATGCTATTCTACGTGGGCTATCTGATAATGAGTTTGTTAAGGTCATCCACTGCTCATCTTCCAAAGCAACTTGGGATAAGTCACATAAAATTTTTGAAGGCGATGCTAAAGTAAAGGAAGCCAAGTTACAGACATTGAGAGCACAACTTGAGGGTTTGAAGATGAGAGATGAAGAGAAGAATGATGACTATCTCCAAAGGATTGATGAAAAAACAAACACCATTACACCTAAATATGATACAAATTTTTCTGCAATAGAAGAACCAAAACATCTTAAAGTCTTTACAATGGATGAGTTGCATGGTTCCCTAACTGGTTATGAAATGAGGACTGCTGGTACTAAAGCTTTGAAGAAATAAGTTGCATTCAAAACATCAAGAAAAGGAAAAGAAGAGTCTACTCATGATGGAACCGGTCATACTTTGATGATAACGTGGAAACATTTGTCAGAAGACTCAAGATGGGTTCGGGCAAATAAAAAGGCAAGATGCCCTTGAAATGTTTCAAGTGTGGAAAGATCAGAAATTTTTTTGGTAAATGTACCTATGATGATAGGAATGAAGATGATCAATCAAGTGGTAGAAAATCATACGGTAAATATAGGAAGAAGAATGTCTACTGGTATGGTAGAAGAAGCAACCAAAAGCATAACAGTCTCTACACACATGAAAATGATACCAATGATGAGGAAAGTGTCTCAGATGACTGTTGCAGTGAATATGATGTCAGTCCAACTCTTTTCATGGCCCAAGAGGTTCTAGTACCTAAAGAAGGAGAAATATATCTTGAAGCAGAGCTCATCAGTAACTTGGAAGAGATCAAGAAAACAAGAAGAGATCTAAAGAAGTTGAAAACAGTTGTAGCTGAAGAACAAGAGATGTTGGAGTAATCTCTTGAAGAGTCCAAGAAAATAATTGCAGATCTAAAACTTTAGTTGGAAGAAACCAATAGGATTTGTGAAGTTGCTATCACCAGTTTGAGTAAAAATGAGAAGGAGCATCAGAACATAGAAGAAGAAATTGTCAATATCTGGAAGGATGTAGAGAAAAACAAGGAATAAATGAAAGTGAGAAGCAAATACGAAGGCAAAAGTGATGCCTTACACAAGATGGTGAGAACAAAAATGAAATCTAAGGATATCGGTAGCTTAGGATTTAAAGAGGGTCAAAGTTCAAATAGAAAAGACACATCTAGTAAGGAGATAGTATTTACTTCTTCAAATTAAAGCAAAGAGAAGAAGACATTCACAGTAAGCAAAGATACTGGTAAGAAGACATATGCCGATGCTGTCAAGAATCATCACACAAACCGGTATACACAATCAATGAACCAGAGACCATACTCAATGCACTGGCATGCAAATCCAAGGATAAATGGAAGAGTTGATCATGAAGGATTCACCAGAGTTAGTAGCATGAAAGGAAGACCCTCAGTGAGGTAGTCATTTGCAAGACCAAGACAATCTAAATGGTATGTTCCAAACTTTCATGGTTATTGTCACCACTGTAATAAGTTCGATCATAGAATGGCAGACTGTACAATAATGAATGTAAATCCTAATTTTGAGAGTATAAACTCATTTGCTGCATTACAAGGTACAAATGTCACTTGCACCAATAGCAATGAGTTTGGTCAGAAGAGTTATGAGCGTAGGAGAAGTGTGCATATGTCCTACAAGAATGCTTTGGATACATCTTTCAATAGTAATGTAAAATGTTATAAATGTCAAAATTTTGGTCACATAGCAAGGCATTGTCAGTTGAGAACTAGTGAGCAAAAGAAAACAGTACCGGATCAGAAGATAGAGACTAAATTGGAACACAAGATGACAGAAGAGGAGAAGACAAAAGAGAAATGGGTTTGGATAGAGAACGAGAAGAACAAGATAGTATCACGCTTGATTATGCAGATTGCTCTACACATTGAAAGGAAGAATTTATGGGTAGTTGATGGTGGTTGCTCAAATCACATGACCGGAGACAAGAAATTTTTTATTAAGCTTGATGATTGGAATGGTGGTTCTTTCCATTTTGGTGACAGCTCCTCCATCAAGATTAAAGGTTGTGGTACATTGAATATTGATGGAAAGATTAAAGCTCATGATGTGTACTACGTGCAAGCACTAAAGAATAATCTGTTGAGTGTAAGTCGCATGTGTGACAAAGGGTAAAAATTCACATTTGATGCCATCGGTTGTCAGATAAGAAAGAAGAGTATTGGTCAGGTTGTGGTAGAAGGAAAGAGAACAGATGGTAATGTATACAATCTGAGGGAATGCTATGACTCCTAATGTATGATGGAACAGGTTGATAAAAGTTGTTTGTGGCACCGGAGATTAGGCATGAACTTTGACAATCTGGTGAAGATAAGAAAGAAATGGTATGTAAGAAAAAATCCACAAATAACCAAACCAACAAGTACCTCTTGTCATGAATGAATAAGAGGAAAGCAAATTAGAGTGATCTGCAAAACAAAAGAGTATAATACCTCAATACCTCTGGAGTTAGTACATACATATTTGTGTGGACCATCAAGGACAAATGCTCTGACTCGTGAGAGATACTTTATGCTATTCATTGATGACTACTCAAGGAGGACTTGGCTGACATTTTTGTATGAAAAATGACAGGGATTTGAATGATTCAAGATTTTTAGGAGGATGGTTGAAAATGATAGTGGACACCGATTAAATTGCTTCAGATCAGACCGAGGTGGAGAATATTCTTCAAGTGAGTTTATTGAATACAGTGAGAAACATGGAATCTGGAGATAGCATTCAACAATAAGAACACCACAACAGAATGGTGTGGCAAAAAGGAATAATAGGACATTAAAGGAAATGGCTAGAACAATGTTAAATGAGGCTAGCATACCAGATACATACTAGAAGGAAGCAATTCATATTACTGTCTATACATTAAACTGGGTACAACTAAGAGTAAACACTAGAATGACTCCTTATGAGTTATGGTACAACCAAAAACCATCACTCAAGCATTTTAGGGTGTTTGGAAGTAAGTGCTTCATCAAGAGAGATGTAGGTGGATTAGGAAGTTTTGATTCCGGAAGTGATGAAGGAAAATTCTTGGATTACTCAACCAAGAGCAAAGCCTACAAATGTTACAACAAGAATTTGAGAAAAATGGTTGATAGTATAAATGTGAGAATAGATGAAGATCTACATAAGAAAGAATCAGCACTGGCACCCTATATTGATGTTTTAGATGATCAGTATGAAGACCAAGCTGAAAATGGACCAGTAGAGGAAGCACCAAGAAAGAGCACCAACATATATGTGCAGAAGAACCATCTGGAGGAACAAATCATAGGAGATAAAAATGAAGGTGTGCAAATGAGAAGAAGACTAGCTCAGATTGATGAGAAGGTAAATTTATGACTCATGATAGAATGAATGCTAAACTTTTGATGAAGCTAGAAAAAGTGAGAAATGGGTAGATGCCATGGATGAAGAGTTGACAAAAATTAAGAAGAATCAAACATGGGAGCTTGTTCCTAGACCGGAAGACAAGAATGTCATAGGTACCAAGTGGGTCTACAGGAATAAGATTAATGAAGAAGGAAAGATAGTCTCGCATAAATCGAGGTTATTTTGCAAAGGATATGCTCAAGTGGAAGGTATTGACTTCAAAGAAACTTTTGCACTGATTTCTAGGTTAGAGGAAATAAGAATGTTTTTATCTTTCTTTGCCTATAAACATTACAAGGTCTACCAAATGGACATCAAATATGCCTTTTTGAATGATAACCTTGAGGAAGAGGTTTATATGGAGTAACCAGAGGGTTATCTTTTGCATGATGATGAGAGTTTTGTATTCTGGTTAAAGAAAGCCTTGTATGGTTTGAATCAGGCTCCCAGAGCATGGTATTCCCAGTTGGATAAATACTTGAAGGAGCAAGGATTCCACAAAGGGAATGAAGACAGTAACTTGTATGTCAAGGTAAATGAACATCACATGATTATAGTAGTTGTATATGTGGGTTATATTATCTTCGCTGGAGACAAGGACATCATGTGTAAAGAATTTGTAGATCAGATGAAGACAAAATTTGAGATGTCTATGCTGGATGAGTTCTCCTATTTTCTTGGTTTGCATATCTCACAACAGGAGAAAGGAATTTTCATCTCCCAAACCAAGTATGTGAAAGACATGCTGAAGAAATTTCAAATGCAGGACAACAACCGGTAAGTACTCCCATGGTTACCGATTGTAAGTTGACAACATTAGATGAGTCACCGGAAGTTGAGCAAATAGTGTATGGGTCTATGATTGGTAGTCTGTTATATTTAACAACATCTAGACTAGATATTGTACATGTTGTTTGCATGGTAGCAAGATTATAAGATGCTCCTAAACAATCTCACCTAAATGTAGTTAGAATAATCTTCAGGTATCTACAAGGAACTATCATTGTAGGCTTATATTGATTCAGATTGGGCAGGAAGTATTGATGATCGAAAAAGTACAAGTGGACGTGATTTCTTATTAGGAGACTTATTAGTATCATGGCACAACAAGAAGCAAGACTTGGTTTTATTATCCACTGTAGAGGCTGAATATATTGTTGCTGCTACATGTTGCTCACAAGTGCTATGGATGAAGCAGACATTAAAGGACATACAAGTGGAGATATCAGATGCTATTCCAATTCGGTGTGATAAATCAAGTGCAATCAACATCTCCAAGGATCAAGTCATACACTCAAGACCAAAACACTTTGCAATCAAGTATCAGTTCTTGAGGGAGAAGGTAGCATACAAGGAGGTCATAGTTGAATATGTTCCAACTAGTGAGCAGATAGATGACATATTTACCAAGCCACTTCCTTTAGGTCCATTTGAGTACTTAAGACAAAAGATGGGAGTTGTCCCACCATCCGACATCACTTAAATGCATAGGAGAATGTATGATTCAAGGGGAGTCAATATTTATTACTCTCTTATGACTCTTGAATCATGAAGCATTGACACAGGGGGAGATTGTGTCCTAACCAGGTGTAGCCAAGGAAGAGATTATTGGTGTCAGACTAAGGTTCCCTTTGCCATTGCTGTCAAAGGGAGAGAGAAACGAGAACAAATAATGTTGACATCAATGCCAAAGGGGGAGATTGTTGCAATTGAGTTATCATTGATGTCAACTAGTATGGTGGAAGACAAGTAGGTATTGTGACTGTCACTTAAATAATCGGTAAGAGGTGATATGAAGTTGTGTGTTGGCATGACAAGTTGTAACCAGTATAAAGGTTGGTTATTTGCTTGTGATAATGTTTGTGATAAAGAGGTAGAGTGACAAAGAGATCAAAAACCACCGAAGGTGAAGTTGTGCTACTGGTGTAGTGTACACTACCAGTTAGCAGCAGGAGAAGGTCTCATCGGTAAGGGCTTGTGCTCGTATGAGTTTGATAAATGATCAAGTTTAAACCAACTTTGTGTCGCTAAGATGAGTGTATGCCAATGTGATTCCACATGGAGTTGAGGTGGTGACCATGTAGAGGTCGGTGAAGGTTCCATCGACATGGTTGTTGGAGCAGTTAGTGAACATTAAATGAAACAGCCACAAATTACAGGTCGATAATAGATTGATGTGACTCAAGGAAGAATGAATGACAGAGAAAGATCATGGAGTTATTGGCACCTGGATCGAAGAAAGGAAATTGGATTGCAAGAGGAACTCAAGAAGACAATAGCTAGTCATAAATGAGTCGATAGATTTCAAGCTTGGAAATCATGGCCGGGTTTGCTATTTTTCATAAACATATTTTGGACAGATGGAAAATGCATAATGGCTTATTCCTCCAACACAGGTGTGTGATCCAAGGTGAATCAAATCATATTGGATGTAGATTTGGTTAGAAATAGGACACCCTGGCCACCCTCTGTTTGAATTGGTTCTTGGTGAGAAAGCTTTCGTTTAAAAGATGGTGACTTGAGGTAGACAGAGTTGATGAAGGACAAAGAAAAGAGTGAAATTTCTATTAGAAAGCCAGAGAGAAAAATACTTCAAGTGTTTTGTGAGTGAAGATTGTACTGGTAAGGAGAAGAAGAGTAAACTGGTGTAAGAAACAAACTGAAAGAGTGAGTATAGGATGCAAAGGTGACAAACTGGAGGAAGCAGTACCTTATAGAGAGTGACCAAGTGCAATTTGAATTCAACAGTACAGAGGAAGAGAAGATTAAGGAGAATTGGAACCAACAGGAAGGCTAGGTTGCAGTGTGTGTTAATTGGATATAAATCAGTAATATAGAAACCAACAGTGCAAAGCTTTGAAAGGTTGCAAAACTTCATTTACAGCAAGGATCCCAATTCTTTATTTGAGTTTTTCATATTATTTACACTAAGTAGGTGCTTAGTGTAGGGGTTGTATCTCCTTTAGGTTATAACCTATAAATTGTGTAGGGGTTGGTGCTCATTTGAGTTGATGCTCATAAATTAAGGGTTGGTGCTCCTTGGGTTGGTGCCCTAAAATTTGAAATCAGATCCTTTCATTGTGAGGCTATATTGGAGCAGAAGATCTCCAATAGCTATTCTCACCAAGGTTTTTCCCACATTGGGTTTTCCTCATACATCTGGTGCTATGTGTTGCATCTTCATGTGTGTGGTGTATTAATCCTTTAGTTATTTCTCCTACACACACTGTTTGCATTGCTTTGGTAACCGGTCTGCATCTTGTGTATCTCATATTAAATTGGTATAGCTTTGATTAAGTAAAAACTATTTAAATCACTGATTCACCCCCCTCTCAGTGATTGATTGTGTCCAAAAATCATATGACTACATTGTACATACCCATTTGATTTAATGTTTGGTGACCCCCTTATTTTTGGCACTTTCTAGAAAAAATACTTTGTAAGGAAAACCAAAAAAACATAGAAATGGGCACTTTATAATGAGACTGCATGAGTGTGTCTGTTTGATTCGTTGCAAAAAACATGCTCTTTTAAAAGAAACAACACTCAATTTCAAGTGATTGATAAAAAGTTACGAGGAAAACATTTTTGCCTTATTACAAAATTTATCTTCCTCCCAAAATTAATTTTTGATAATAGAAAATAAGCAGAAATATATGGAGTGCCTCAAACCCCCAAGGGTTGGAAAAAACCCAGGGCTAAGAAATCATGTGACCAAAGGCTAAAGTTCACAAAATTTGGACTCTCCCTTTCCACTACATCACCCCCCATGTATCTTATGTCATCAAACATAAGACAAATGCAACATGAATAGTACCCTTTATGGCTTGATAAAAATTGACAGTCCTCTCTATTGCAAGGTGTGCACCCTTGGTCTCCTTGTGCTATGCAACATAGTGCTCAGGTTTTTGACATGGCTTAACTACCTCCCGTGGATTCTATAAGTCTATTGGTTGTATCAAGAATTAACAGGTCGATCTTTTGGTGTAGTGGCTATCGCACTTGTAACAAGTGGTATCAGATCATGGTCATAGGTTCAAACCCCTCGCTTTCAGTGGGGGTGATTGTTGTAAGGTGTGCACCCTTGGTCTCCTTATATTATGTAGTGTAGCATTTGGATTTGTGACATGTCTTAACTTCCTCCTATGGATTCTATAAGTCTAGTGGTTGTATCGGGAATTAACAGGTTGATCTTTTGGTGCAATGACAACCGTACTTATAACAAGTTGTATTAGAGCTTGGTCATAGGTTCAAACCCCTCGCTTACATTGGGAGGATTGTTGTAAGGTGTGCGCCCTTGGTCTCCTTGTGTTGTGTAGTGTAGTGCTCTATTTTGTGACATGGATTAACCACCTCTTGTGGATTATATAATTCTAGTGGTTGTATCGGGCATTAACAAGTTTATCTTTTGGTGCAACGACAACCACACTTGTAACAGTCTATACTTATGGAATTTTTTCATGCAAGGTGCACCACCATGTGGAGGGCCACATGGACGGTCATGTGGCACTACCTATGGTTGTGAAAAAGTGTTGCGTTAGGGGTGGTGTTGCCTTTGACCCTCCCTAGGTGCTGCCCAAGCTGGAGGCGTAGGGTTCAAGGTTTGGGAGCTTCCTATATTCCACCACCTATGTGTTGCCACTGTCACCCTTGATTGAAAGCTTGCTTCTCTAGGGGAATGAGGGCGTGACTCTCCACCCCTCCACCTGGCTATTCCCCTTGACCCACTTGGCATACCCTATGTTACTTGATATTTCTGCTTGACCCCTCTCCTACATACCACAATCCACTGCTGGTAGGAACTACTTCCTACCAGAGATGCACGATCCATAAGCCAGTTGTGAAGGGGGGCCACTATTTCATAAATTTTCCACCTACATAGGTGTCATGCCTCTCCTGAGAGTGACTGTAAGTTGCATTATGTATAGCAAAAAAGATTGTTCAAAATCAGAAGTTGAACCCAACACTCAATGAGTGGTGACGAGTTGCCTCCCACTAAACTAGCATGCGGTGTCAAAACTATGTTGACACCTCTCTAATCGACTGCTAAATGATCTTGACAACTTTCATGAACAAGTGTCAAGTAGATATGTATGACTAAGTAGGCTTAAGTAAACCCAAGTGTAATTAAATTATAAAAATACACTAACACAAACCTCTCCCATAAAGAAAATCACCTAAGACATCACTAAGAAACACATCTTTCACAACTCTTTCTGAATGCAATACAAGTCAGATAAGACCAATACTCTAAGAAAACACAAGCGACCCAACCATAAAATCCTTTTCCACAACCATAACCGCTATATCTTAGAAAGTCATCAACACAACTCTGACTACATCTCCAATCCACGTATTAAAAAGACCAAAAGAAACCTCAACAACCCCATAGAGAGGTAGAGGAGAAAGAATAGGGTAGGAAGGGAAAGAGACCCCCACTACTCAAACCTAGCAAGGAATTGAAAAAAATGGAACAATGGCACTCAACCTAGAAATAAAGTGAGATTCTATAACATAGGACATCATAGCAGAAACATAGCCAAAATCATGAGCTTTGTAGGTGCTCAACACCGAAATAAAAAGTAGAGAACATTGAGCCCTAAGAAAGGAGAATATGCCAAATGATGTATCTAGTGAAGCACCCATCGAGGGTAGGGAGACTGAAGGAAACAACCCCAAAAAGATAGACCCCATGCAAACTAAAATATTTCTTCTCAACAAAGAAACACCATGAACAAAAATTGGACCAATCTAGATGACCCACATAAACCATGTTGTAGAAATAGTTGAGGATCCAACGCAAAAGAGGAACCCACAAAAAAAAGAGGTCCCTAAGCAATGGTGAGAACACTATTCTGAGTGTTGCGCTCAATGCAAAAATGAACACCTACTACAAAAGAAAGGATGACTGAATTTCCCCACCAAAAGCCATGTTGAAGATAAGATAGGCTCCACATCAACAAATCTAACCACTTTAGGATCACTCTCTCCTTAGCAAAGTTCATATGGACAATAAAGGCAGAAAGAAATCTCTCAACCACAACCTTGTAGAACTGAAAAAAGAAACACCCATAAAATAGAAGCAAGAACTACCTCTAGCATTCACAAGACCATCGTTGTTTTCACCCAAGCTACCATCTTCATCTGAATCCCTTTCTAAGCCTTCATTCCAAACCCGAGCTTCTCTCCCCTTCACTCCACACACCATTTGGAAGAATGATTGTATATCTCATGAAATCATCTTTGTTGGTAAGGTTTGAATTTGATTTACAAAAATACAAGTCTTCAAACTTTTACCATAAAAAATTAATGATAAATTAATATTTTTTATTTTTATTGTATTAAATAATAATAAATATTTCTTTCATTAAAATTTAATATTACTTTATAAGTATTACGAGATATAATGGAGTAATTTGGACTTAATAATTATAAATAATTATAAAAAATTGATAGAAGATAATTTTGTTAAAATATTAATATAATTAAAAATATAATAATTATTTAAATAATATGAGAATGTGTAAGCACTTGTAACCTAAAAATAAAGAAGTAATTTGCATAAGTATAGAAACAAGTCATTGGATAACTTACCAAAATAATCTAATTAAATTAACAAGCAATGTTGAGCATAAGCAACATTGCAACAAAAATATGAGTTGATGAATATGTAGACCCATGCAATAAATTAAATCTCTCAATTTTTAGTAAGGAGAAGAACATGAGTATCAATTTAATAAACATAAGTGCTCAATTTTTATGAGAGAAGAACTTGAACATCAATGCAATAAACATAAGCACTCAATTTTTAGTGATGAAAAGAACATACACATCAATGTAATAAAAACAAGCGCTCAATTTTTAGTGATCAATGTAATAAACATAAGTACTAAATTTTTAGATAATGACGTGGATGTCAATATAAAAAATACAAGCTCTCATATTTTAATAGTAAAGGAATGATATACAAAAATTAAAAACACGTGAATTACGAAATGTTAAATAATTTAACTCTAATTAAAATCTCACAAAAATATAATATCTAAATGAGATAGAAATGTAAATTCAAAAACTGTGAGTTAACCAGATATAATAATAAAAAAAAATAGTTAAAAGAGAAAAACATGCTTATGCCCTATCAAAGTAGTATAGGCATTCTACAGAACCCTAATTAATTATAAATAAAAATGTAAAATTGGGTATATATTGATAATATGACAACATAGACAAATTGGTGGAAAGAGATTGAAGTACTAAACCTCATAATAATGTGATACCATCAAAAAAATGTATTTCAGCTTTTCATATTTAGCAAAAGTGATCTGATGTTAGGATCTATCACTGTTGCATGTGAGATTTTAACTTTTGCAACGATTAAATGAAGGTCTTAAAATTACAATCAAATTTTTTAAATAAAAATAATAATCAAATAACGATAGATTGAACAGAAGAGAGAAAGAAGAGAGAAGACAAAACACAAGCTGATAATGGAGTTTGCAATTGGCTACGTCTTCGGGTCCCTCCAATGGAGTGGCTGATCCTTGATTCAGCTCTAGAAAATGGTTACAAAGACTCCTTATCTCTCCTTGGACGATAATGAATTACAAAGTCCTTCGCCCACATACAACAAGCTTGAATTTAAGCTCCCAATGCACAAAGATGAACCATTCACTATCGAACACCCAAAAGAAATTTTCTCACCAAATCTCCAATCTTCAACTCTCTCCCAATTTCCTCACAATTCACTACTAATTCTCCAATCTTCCATGTCCCCCATTACAAAAATCAGCCCCCTTTTATACACA
The DNA here is from genome assembly GCF_030272615.1 of Cryptomeria japonica. NCBI lineage: Eukaryota > Viridiplantae > Streptophyta > Pinopsida > Cupressales > Cupressaceae > Cryptomeria > Cryptomeria japonica. The sequence goes on along the minus strand of NW_026729427.1, from coordinate 59,619 downwards.
TAGTTTTGCCTAATATGGTGCATAACCATATGATTTTGAAAATCATCCATATCCTCCTATTTACAATATGAAATATTTAAAAATCCCCCTAATAATAAACCCAAACTTTTTAATTAATAGCTCTTATTATTTTGAGCCTTACAAAATATCCTTTTTGCCTACTATCTTGAAGGACCCGCATGGTAAAATACTGATCGGGTGTATTTGTAGTTGTGAGGCTGGCGGTTCGAACCATCTAACCCACCAAATTTGGGATCATGGTGTTTAAACAAGCCTGAAGTACTATGTATAGCAAATGAATTGTGTGGTGCATTGGTTGAGAGTAAAAGTCAGAGTTGAGAGGTTGGGAGTTCGAATCTCTCTTTTGCCAAATTTTAACAGCCAACACAAAATCCGCCAATGCACCAGGAGAAACCACATGGGTGTCATATTTTTAGAGCATCTGGAACAATCTATTTTGGTGAAATGTTTATCCACCCGGATCAATCCTCCCCACTAGAGAACTTTTGGACCTCCAAAAGTTGCATTTATTCAAAAATTAAGTGAGGGCATGGCCTCCCCACTTGCCCTGTGTCATCTGTGCATCTTTGTACCTGACTCGCAATCAAGATTAAGACTACAAAAATATTGTTGATTATAAACATAATGATATCACTCCCATATGCCTCTACATCAAATGTTGTAGCCACTAACCAATAACCACTGACTAGTATCAAACTGAGCAACAATGCAAATACAAAAGTGATCAAATCAACAACATAATGGTCTTTCACCACAGGAGCATTTTTACTAGAAGGATCTTGATTATCCATGCTTTCATTTGTTGTCTCCTCACGTTGTACCATTGGCATATTTTGTGACATCTGAGCTTGATTAGCCTTGATTGCTTCAAGTTCACGCCTAGGATCACCTGATCTGACAGACATAAGAGACAAATCTTTACTTGCATTAATCACCCTCTTCAACTACCCTGTGTTTGTTAAAGACTTGTTAGTCTTAACCTTGTGAGAGTGTACAATATACCTGATGCCATCTTTAAACAAATGATACTGATTAAATTCCCTGTAGAAAATAGACTTCCGATCATACAAATAAGAGCTGCCCAACACTATTCCACAAACATCTAGTGGAACCACATCGAACTGTACCTTATCAACATACTTGAGATTGTGAACCTTAAAGTACATTGCCTTGTTACTTGCAATTTATTGTTTTCACAAACCCAACCTAGTGGATAAGGTCTCTTATGTGGAGTAGTTTTCAATCCCAAATTCCTTACAACATCTTTTGAGATTAAGTTAGTTTGGGATCCACTATCTATGAGTGCATCAACTTTAGTGTGTTTAGCAACAACCCTTACATGAAAAAGTTCATTTCTTTTCTTATCTTCAGGGACATCGTTAACTTGAGAAGTAGAAGCACGACTATCAAAGGAAACACTAGAAATAGGAGGCTTACCTTCCAAGCCCATTGTTGTGATCTTAGTTTCATCTTCAAACTCTGAACCAAGATCCATAACAACATTTGCGGCCTTCTCCTTACCTTCTTGTTTTTGAGCCCACTTAGGTTTCAATTCTGGATGCAACCACCAACAATGTTCTTCATCATGATCTTTCTTGTCACAATGTGAACATGTGAACTCTTTCTTAATAGTAGCTGTCTTCTTTTCTCTTTTTGTTTCTGCAACCTTAGATGACTTTTGTACAAAATCATCATTGTCAAAATTCTTACCCCTGGACTCTAGATGTGTGGCTTGGACACTAACTTCATCCAAATTACTAGGATTCAACATCAAAATAGAATGTCTTAGGTAAGAATGCAAACCACCTATGTACTTAAGCAATGTATCCTGAGTATACAATGGAACATTCAAAGCAACAACCCATTTTCAAAACTCATGGGTGTAATCTTGGATAGACTGACCCTTAGCTTGCCTAAAGGTTTGCCAGTTCATTGTCAATTATTGCATATGTCCTAAAGGGTAGAACTGCTTCTTGAGAGCAGCAACAAATTCCATCCAAGTAATACAGATATTACCATGGCGAGCACTTTCTGCCCTAGACCTACTCTCCCACCAGGTGAGAGTTGTTCCTCCCAACCGGAGAGTGGCTAACTGAATCCTAGAGGCATCTTCTACTAGGCCTTGTATCCTACAATACACCTCTACCTGTTGGACCCAATCATCTAACTTTTCAACATCTAATTCCCCACAGTACTTAGGTAATTCAAATTTTACATCCAGTTTAATTATAGGCTTAGATGTGCTCTTGAAAGGATTAATAGAAGTAGAAGAAGAAGAAGGGGAAGAAGGAGGAGAAGGATATGGAGGAGTTTTTGGTGGTGAATCACCACCTCTCGATCGCTTTTCTTTATCCTCTCGATCTCCATGGTCCTTTGATGACTTTCCTTTTTCATGCTTCATCCGTTCTTGCCTCTCTTTGTAGAGCACTTCTACCATAGCCTTCATTTCAAAAAAAGCTTTTCGAAAGTCTCTTTCACTAAGCTCGGGGTATTCCTATTCAGTTGTACTTTCTGACATCTTCAATGGAAAATTCTTTCATTTACCAATCTTAGGATTATAATCTACAAGTGTGCCTTCACCATGCTGGCTCTTATTATTTTGAGCCTTACAAAATATCCTTTTTGCCTGCTATCTTGAAGGACCCACATGGTAAAATACTGATCGGGTGCATTTGTAGTTGTGAGGCTAGCGGTTCGAACCATCTAACCCCCCAAATTCGGGATCATGGTGTTTAAACAAGGCTGAAGTATTATGTATAGCAAGTGACTTGCATGGTGCATTGGTTGAGAGTAAAAGTTGGAGTTGAGAGGTTGGGGGTTTGAATCTCTCTTTTGCCAAATTTTAACAGCCAACACAAAATCCGCCAATGCACCAAGAGAAACCACATGGGTGTCATATTTTGATAGCATCTAGAACAATCTATTTTGGTGAAATGTTTATCCACCTGGATCAAAAAGGGACAATGTGAAGAAACATTCAATTCTATTGTAAGGAAAATTCATTTGTTGTGCTTATATGGTGGTTTATCGAAACCACCACACATTTTAAAATTATTTACCTTCTTTAATCTAAAGATAAATATTCATATTAATTTAATCATAAAACCAAAAAAAAAAATTAAATCTTATAAAAACGATGATAATGAAACTAAATCATTGTGAAAAAATCCTAAGCAATATAAAAAAAAATTGATCTAAAATATTCATTCCATTATAATATAATAATATAAATTATGAGTTTATTCACATGTAATATAAGTTATAAACATTTTAATGACATTTTTTTATTTATTAATTTATTAAAAAAAAAAAAAATCTGTTTCGAAAGAATGAAAATTTGGATTTTTGTTTAAAATGGTTGGAGAACATAGAAGACATTTTGTTTGTTGAAAAATAAGTATTGGACATTATGCTATAAATTTACAAGATAAAAATTGTTAAATTAGCATGATCTCAATAAATCAAAATTAAATGGGAAAAATAAGAAATAGAGTAATAGTGGATGAAAGTATCACATAGACAAACATGAATATTATTAGCCAATAACTAGTAATTTAAACTCTGATATTTTTTCAATCTTTCTTGTCTTCTTAATTAGGTGATTATCCACTCCTCCTAAGAAACATTATAACAAGAAAATCCAAAACAAGAATAAAAGTAGCACCAAATAGAAATGACCTTAAGTACTTTCTCCTTTGAATATCAATTGTGGCGACTCAAAATCAGCCATGCAAATGAAGACAAACTTAAATTTAAAATAAAATTTAAATTTTACTGTCTTTATTTACTCTTATACCTAGTTGTATTAAACAACTATTTATCAAATTTATTTAGATATTGATATAATAATCATTTTATATAAGCTTTATCTAGAAGATAAAAAAATAATACTAAATTTACTCTATAGTTTTCCTCCAAAAGAAAGAAATTATAAAAAGATAAATTTGCAGCAAATTTATTACCTTCTTTTCAATTGAAATTTTTTCTAAATTGAGTTTTGTTCATAAAAAAAAATATTTTATATTCATGTTTAAATTTATAAATTACCAATGTTTTGTTCAATCACAACAAACATAAAATGTTTCTCTTTTAGAAATCTATAAAAAATTATTTAATTTCCACAATGAAATATTTAAGAACTTTGAAAAAGATTTATTTCTAAATTTAATTTTCTTTATTTATATTTAAAGTTTTATATTTAAATTTATTTTGTTTATTTCTATTAGTTGTGATTAATAAGTTTAATCACTTGTTAAGGAAGGAGGTTTGCTTAAAATTGATCTAATAAATAAGCTTTATAAAAAGATATAGAGATAATGTGAATACTCATTATGAAAGGAAAAAAGATTGTAAAAAATTTCTTAAGAAAATTATTAATAATATTGTTAAAAAATTAAATTTTAAAAATTTTCTTGTTAAGCCGAGAGGCTTCTACAATGGCAGCAAATTTATGTGTCAACATTTGGGGGTTTTCAAATAATTTGACATGTATTTTCCTATATGTGATAATTGTATCAATAACTAATACAAATTTGTTAATTATTTAATAATTAAATATGATTCCATTCACGGGAGTTGGTTGTGAAACCGTTCATGAAATTTTTTTGAGAGGAGAGGCTTCACGGTTGGAGTTCGAAGATTGGAGGAAATTGTAGGAGATTGGAGCAATGATTGGGTAGAGGAGGGTTGATCTGGATTGGGGTTGCAGAGGGATTGTTTAGCATTTGTTCATTTTTGAATTTTTCCAGGTTGACATTTAATATCTTTTCTTCCCGTGATTGAATTATAGATTTGTGCATTTGGCTATTGTAATGTCACTTTCAAAAGATTTCTCTAATTGATCAATATACTCTGTACAATATTGCTATTAAAATTTTAACCAGATTGCTTGGCTTCCTTGCTATTGGTTTAGAATATTGGTCTTCCAAGATCCACCCCTCCTATATTTTGTTCTTCTCAGTCTCATTCAAGAAGTTGAGTTCCAGCCAACCAGTTCATGATATTTGGTTTAGATTTTGGTTTTTAAATTTGAGAGGCTTTTACAATCGCAACAAATTTATGTGTCAACATTTGAGGGTTCACAAATAATTTGACATATATTTTCCTAAATAACTAATACTAATTTGTTAATTAATTTATAATTAAATATGTTTCCATTCAATGGATTTGATTGGAGTTGGAAAATTGGACGAAATTGTAGGAGATTGGAGAATGATTGGGTAGAGGATCATCACTTTCAAAAGATATTTCTATTAAACTATATTTTGTTCTTCTCAGTCCCATTCAAGAAGTTGATTTCCATCCAACCATATCATGATATTTGGATTTTGGTTTTTACATATTTAATTTAGGGTTTTGCATTTTATATTTTTGTATATGTTATAGTGATTATTGAGATATTAATATTTCATTTATTGCACTAGAAACATGTGTGGTAAAATCGTATGTTTTTGGTTTATTTTTTTAGTTAAACATAAATGGATCTTGAAAAAATGTCATTATTTTTATGAATAGCTTCTTTTAAATTTTAATAAACTCATTTAAATTGCAACATTTTAATAAACTCATTTAAATTGCAACAATGAGAACAGTACATTGGAGAAGGAATGCAAGACGCCAGTGAGAATTTATAAATTAATTTCTTTTATTTTTCAATGTTTTAATAAAAGCTTACTCCAATTGAAAGTTATATAAGTTTTAGTTGATTATCATTAGAGTTTGATAAGTGATTCATTTACTCTCAGGGTTAAGGTTAGAATAAAGGTTATGAGTAAGATAATTTTAATTATTAGAAACTTTGAACTATTTTAAAATGTCTATATTTTAAATTTATAGTAAAAATATCATTTCAATTAAAAGAGAGTTTAAGCTATTTGAAAATGTCTATATTCTACACATGAAGTAAATCCAAACCCTAATCATTAACCTAACCCTAACAGTCATGTAAACCCTAACTATAATGCTAACCCTAGATCACAGCCCTATGATATAAACCATAAACCTACACATATTGCTAACCATAACCCTAAATCCTAGCCTAATCACAATCCTAACGCTAACCCTAACACTAAACTTGATGTAAATCCAAACCTAACCATTAACCTAACCCCAACAATGATGTAAACCCTAACTATAAGCCTAACCCTACCCCTAATAGCAAGACAAAATGAACTCTATTTCTTATTGAATTAGGCCTACTATTTTAAACTAAATAAAATCGTAACCCTGATAGTAAACCAAAATGAACCCTAATCCTTATTGAATTAGGCCTACTATTTTGTTTCCAATCCTAACTATAATTCTAAATCTAGAATTGAACCAAATGGAATCCTAAATCTAACACTGTACCAATCCCAAATATATAGCTATACAACAATATATGATTTGAAATTAATTTATGTCATGTCTTTCAATTCATGCTGCCATTGCTAGCTTATATATATCTAATAATATATATAGAATAAGCAAAGAGATATCCTTCTTGAGGCCTATTGCATTTTAATGTTGATAAATGAATAAAAATAGGCACCTCTAAAAGAATATCTCTCGACTTATTCTATATATATTATTAGATATATATAAGCTAGTTATAATAAATTAAAAAAAAAATTCTCATTTTGATAAAATATTTTGAATAGAATATTTAAAATTTTTTTATTTAATGCTAGTAAAATTGAACATCATTCTTAATCTTTAATTTAATGGATAAAAAAATTGTCAACGACGGGAATTGTAATTCCCAAAAAATTAGCGTGGCCGCGAAAAATTGTTAAAATTAATTACAATCATTCACATTCCTTTCAGGCTGTGTTGGATAGACTTTGTTCCTTCCCTATAAATAAATTACATTCACATTCCACTATAAAAATGCAATTTCCCACAACCCTTGAAAGATGGCTATTTATCCCCTTTCGTTTAAAAAAAAGGGTGGGGTTATTCACTACGTGAGGAATTGAAAGCTAAACAGAAGTTCCGTTGTATTACTTGGCGCATACGCTAAACAGTAATGGCATTTTTTAGACCATCATAGCAAAATAAGCCATTGATCACTACAAAGTAACAGTTCCTGGCCTATAATAAACCTAATTCATATGCATTTACACGAAGAGATGTCGAAAATCTTGTCAAATCCCAATAGTAGAATATTAATTATGCTTTCCTATCAAATGAGGTGGATTTTGATTTGCTCCTGGCTAGTTTTTGCTAGGTGGTCAACCAAATTAAAATAGAGCATAGAATATATAACCAATCAATACTTTCATATAGAACCATGCTGGACAAAATTGAAAAGCTCCTGAAGATGACTAAAAATTTAATAGAAGATGTGAGGGTTATGAAAATAGAGCATGAAGCTAAAATTGTCAATCTGGAGAAGGGGATGGACGAATTAAAAGGCAAACTCAGGGGTTTGGTGGAAATTAGCAAAGAGGCTATGAACAACAGTGCAGAAGGTCTAAAAAAGGTTAATGAGAAATTTTTTTCAGATCTCAGAAAAGTCAATGAAATATACAAGTGTCTTCTAGACCTTCTACCAGAACAAGAAGCAAGAACCAACTAGGTTCATCATGGAGGAGATCAAAGAAATAAACAAGAATATAATTCAGAAAAATTCTGAGCTCATGGAAGCTCTTGGTTAGTTTTGTGTTAGTTTTTTGGTAGTTTTGCGTAGGTTTGTTTATTTTTTTAGTTGGGCTCTGTGGGATGTTTCTCCTACTGTTTTGTTCTACTACTGGTTCATTACTCTTTTTGGATTTTAGTAATGAGAAGAAGATGAGTATCAATTTAGTAAACATAAGTGCTCAATTTTTACAAAGAGAAGAACATGAACATTAATCTAATAAACGTAAGCACTCAATTTTTAGTGATGAGAAGAACATGAGAATGAATGAAATAAACACAACCACTCAATTTTTAGTGACTAGAAGAACACGAGAATCAATGTAATAAATACAAGCACTCAATGTTTAGTGACGAGAAGAACATGAGTTTCAATCTAATAAACATTAGCACTCAATTTGTAGATAGTGACGTGGATGTCAATATAATAAATACAAGCTCTCATATTTTAGTAATTGGAACAACATACATATCAATATAATAAATGTAAAATTTCAATTTTTAAAACATCATCTTTACTAATGTTGAAAATTACAAGTGATAATTATTCTTACAAAAATTATGTTAAATAGATTCAAATAATTTAAATTTATTATAACAATTTGATAGAAAAATACTCAAGTTCTTTTCAAATAAGAAATCTATATCTAAATTAATTATATTGTTATTGTAAACTTAAAACTAATATTTAAATATTCTAAAAAGTTAAAACAATATTTTTAAATTATTTATTACAATTATATATTATTTTATCTCAAATAAATATGTATCCAACAGCAATTTTAGAAAATAAAAAAATGATATACAAAAATTAAAAACACTTGAATGGCTAAATGTTTAATAATTTAATTCTAATTAAAATCTTACAAAAAATATGATATCTAAATGAGATAGAAATTTAAATTCAAAAACTGTGAATAGAAAAAAAAAAAATAGTTAAAAGAGAAAAGTAAAGACATTATACAAAACCCTAATTAATTATAAATAAAAATGCAAAATAGTGTATATATTTGATAGTATGACAACATAGACAAATTAATAATGTAAAGCAATTTGATAAAAAATCTAAAAACGTTACAATCTATTCTAAAAGAATGAAAATGTGGATTTTTGTTTAAAATGGTTGGAGGACATGGAAGACATTTTGTTTGTGGAAAAATAAGTATCACACATCATGCTATAAATTCAATAATTGTCAAATTAACATGATCTCAATAAATCTGAATTAAAAGAGAGAAATGAGTAACAGAGTAACTGTGGATGAAAGTATCACATAAACAAACATGAATGTTATTAGCCAATGACTAGTAATTTAAACCTTTGGTATTTTTCTCATCTTTCTTGTCTTTTTCCTTAGCTGATTGTCCACTCCTCCTCCTAAGAAACATTATAACAAGGAAATCCAAAACAAGAATAAAATTAGCACCAATGGAAAAAGTGCAATCAAAAGAAAATGACCTAAAGTACTTCCTCTTTGAATATCAATTGTGGTAACTCAAAATCAGCCATGCAACTGAAGACAAACTCACTAATTGATTATTGAAGGAATCACCAAGCCACATTCCACAAATGGGAACTATAGAATTAGTGAAGTTTGTCTCTTGTTTAAGAGAGGAGGACTACAATAGAATAAAGGGAAATATTTCATAGGAAAATATAAGATGAATTGAAACATTTTTTAACACAATGAAAAGTCATGAATTGCAATGGTTAGTTTCACTACTGATAAATATTGTAAGATGAAAGAAAATTTCAATTTAATTGTCTTTATTTAGAATTATACCTAGTTCTATTAAACAACTATTTATTAAAATTATTTAAATATAAGATATAATAATCATTTTATATAAATTTTACCTACAATATAAAAGTAATACTAATTTATTCTATAGTTTTTCTCCAAAAGGGAAATTATAAAAATATAACATTTGCAACAGATTTATTACCTTTTTTCAATTGAATATTTTTTTATATTCATGTTTAAATTTATAAACTACCAATGTTTTAACAATCACAACAAATATTTAAGAACTTTGAAAAATATCTATTTTAAAAATTTATTTTCTTTGTTTATATTAAAAGATTTATGTCTACATTTATTTTGTTGATTTTAACTAGTTGTGGTTAACAAGTTTAATCACTTGTTAAGGAAGGAGCCTTGCCTGTAGTTGAGCTAATAAATAATCTTTATAAAGAAACATATATATAATGTGAATGCTCATTATCTGAAAAGAAAAAAGATTGTTAAACATTTCTTAAAAAATTATTAATGATATTATTCAAAAATTAAATTTAAATTTTTTCTTATTATAATAAATTAAAAAAATAATTTTTTTATTAATAAAATATTTTAAATAGGATATTTAAAAAGTAAAAATACATACCCCCCCAAAAAATTGTCAACGACAGGAGTAATGATTGTAATCCCGAAAAAGTTAACCTGGCCGGCAAAAAATATTAAAATTAATTACAATCATTCACATTCCTTTCACGCTGTGTTGGACAGACTTTGTTCCTTCCCTATAAATAAATTACATTCACATTCCACTATAAAAATGCAATTTCCCACAATCCTTGAAAGATGCCTATTTATCCCCTTTCGTTTGAACGAAAAAGGGGGTTATTCACTACATGAGGAATTGAAAGCTAAACAGAAGTTCCGTTTGTATTACTTGGCGCATACGCTAAACAGTATGCTTATCACATACAAAACAAGTCCGAAATTTTGTTGAATTACTACATAGCAAAATAAGCAATTGATCAATGGCAATTTTTAGACCATCATAGCAAAATAAGCCATTGATCACTACAGAGTAACAGTTCCTGGCCTACAATAAACCTTATTCATATGCATTTACAAAGGATGAGGGTTGTTTCCTAGCCTTATGCAAAGCAATACAAAGCAATCACCATACTAAGTCCGAAATTTTGTAGAACAAAACCTAATTCTTTCCTGGAGATCAATGGCTTTTTTTAGACCATCATAGCAAAATAAGCCATTGATCACTACAGTAACAGTTCCCGGCCTATAATAAACCGCCTCTATCAGGATGCAGAGGAAAAAGTTCCAAAGTTCTCTGCACTTCTTCTTCTTCTTCTCCCTGGACATAAGTGGACAAAGTTATAAGTTAGTAATGCAATGAGTTTCTTATCAAATAAGAAAAATTGTTAAAGGAATCCAGTTACTTACCTCTACATTAACCCTGTTTCCCAACTGGTTTGATTGTGCAGAGCAATCAGAATCTGAAAAACATATTTCTATATCAATAGAATGATTTGGGGAAAAAAATCTTACCAATAATAAATAGAGCTACAAAAGTAAATCTAAACAAACTTCATTAGGTATAAAATTTAAAGCTAGAGGATTCTTTAGACTGATTACCCAAGCCTGGGCCTAGCTTTTATTGAATTCATGGGCTGATAAAATAATTTGTGTATTCTATTCTATATTTCACATCGTCATTCAGTGATCTATCATTAGATAAATGAGAACTAACACACAGATTATTTACTTGCAAACCCCAATTCCAGATTCAAAAACAATACTTTTGACTACCAGACATGGATTATCTAAACCTTCAAACTTTATTAATAACTTGTATATAACTTCTGTAACAATATATAAAAGTATATCAGTAAGAAGATCACATACTTATGGCTTCTGATTGTTGTTTTCTGCGTTTCTCTCGAGTACCTTCATTGCGAAACCAATAATATACATTTTTGGCTTCCGCTTTCCCATAACGCTGTAGATGAGAGGTAATTTCATCTATATGGGCTTCACACGGTGGTTTTCTTGTTCCAGAAGCCCACACAGACTCTAATATCTGCTTTTGCTCCAAGCTTGGATTCCATTTCCTGCTTTCCACCACACTTGAATATTGAAGTAGCTCCCTTTGCCTTGTACTCTCCTCTACACTCAATGGAAGAATTACGCTGGGCACTACAGCAAAAAATGGAAGACCGTCATTGTAATGCTGTAAAAGGGGAAAAAAATACTCAAAATAAAGAATAATTTACTTACCTGCAGACTTTCCCCGATCCATTACGAGCTTTCCACTGGAACAACCCTGCAACAGAAAATTTATCTATGGGGTCCTAGATAACAAACCTTCACCTTCTAAGCCATTCAAACAAGTGAACCCTATATTATAGATGAAAAGGCGTTGGAGAAAATGGATATGGCCACATGAAATAAATAGGTAGACGGTCACATGGAACTTCTACGTGGATGATTAACCGACCCCAAAATGGATACCAAGAGTGGATACCATTGCATTAGGATTTAGGATGGTGTTGAGTGGAAGACTACATTGGAGACCAATGAAGGATTGTATAAGTGGTCGGTCATTCCTTTTGGACTCATTAATACATCAAGTTCATTCATATGCCTAATGAATGAAGTACTGATGGATTTTATACGTAAGCTTCTCATTTTTTATCTTTGTTGAGGGATTCAAAATTAATGATTTAGAGAAGGAGAGAGAAATTATGGAACGGCCTATACTGATGAACATTTGAGGGGTAAGATATTTTCATTGTTTAGCCAGATTTTACTACAAGTTAATTAGAAATTTTAGTACTATTTTCTCACCAATGAAAAAGATAGTGTGGGGAGACTTTGCACTTTTGTCTCTACAAATAATGTCGATTTTGAAGATCACAACTCCATACCTATTTCCTGCACATAGAAAAAAAGGGAAATAGGTTGGGAATAGGCGCTTGCCCAACTCAAACCTTGGTTTTAGAATTAACCATGAAATAGAGATAAAAGACAATTGAATTGTTGTAATTAAAGATTCTCCTTTTAAAGGAGATGCTGAATAATAACTAAATACCAAATGATATACCTCCTTGTGAAGTTTTGTATGTCTCCACACGGGATTAGGCTTTCATGAAGTTTTTAACAAAATAGGATGTGAATGTCCACTTCAATGCTTGAATCTTGACTTTGTTGCTGCTCGAAGGCTTGAAGAAAGACTGATTACTTGCTCAATTTCTTGAATGCCTGGATGAATACTTGATTTAATGTGTTTATAATGTATGCTTTCTGATCAAAATGAGAGAGGATATCCTCCTTTTATACTTGCTTGTCAAAAAACTTGCTAATTTCTGACATGAGTCAACATGGAGATAAGTTTCCCACTCAAATTTTAAAAGGCAAAAAGGGTTTTAAAAGGGGTCCAATTATGAAGGACCAAAGCGTGGCGCTTTGATCCTACCCCAAAATAGGGCTAGGACAAGGTGCCTAGTTGATGCAAAAATAAAAAATGCAGTCATACTTGAGTGATATGTGCAAAATTGGGTCCCAATCAGGCCTAGGGGTGCAAATGGTAAGGTAGGGACCTAAATGCGGTCAAAAGTATGTAAGGGTGTAATTTTAAGATGCTACATTTAGCCCCCACTTTAGCGAGACTATGAAGTCAATCATACTCTCGATAAAGTGCAATGCTTCCTATTGAAAAACTTTCACCAAGTCACTAAGAACGAAAGATACACAAAGCCCCCAATGGACTTTATGATCTTACAACTTCAATGACAAGATAAAAAGGACATCATGAGAGAAAAAGAAAGAGTGAACCGTGACTACAAACTAGCAAGGTTATCTTAGTATGATCATTGAGTGGAGTGTATGCTGTTGGGAATTCATAGTCATTGGATTCATATGTTGTCATTGATGGCAACAAGATTATATTGAAGGCATATATCGGCAGATACTAACATTGGATGCATACATCGGTAAGTACCGACATTGGAGTAATCAGGGTCATCACCGACACTAGCATCCATCACTTCAGTGAAGCCGACATCAGTCTAGGATCCGAAAGGTTTGATGTGTAAACTCATTTTCTAATTATTGTATAGAGAAGATATTGAATATCTTTTGTACTATAATCCAACATAAGGCATATTGTTTGTAGAGGGTATATAAGTTAGTCTGCTAGGTCATTTTGAGATCTGACAAGGTAGTAGAATAAAGTGATGCAAAGGATATGTATGTAGATCATTTGTATGTGAATGTAATATCATGTCATGATCAGTAGATGGTTTGTAAATCATTCTTGGAGAAAAGGAGATACCAGTACAGAGTAGAGCTATAACCGAGACTCTTTTTGGCATTGGAGATGCATTTTGTAAGTTCATCATTACTGTTTTATCTCAGCAGAAGCTTCTAGTCAGTGAGACTCTTTTGTGTTGAGCAATGTTCCTTCTTGCATGTGCAGACCCCATTGCCATGTAATATCTTTCATATATCCAATGAATTGATATTGTGAGTCACAAATCCCATCATGGTTTTTCCTCTTTAAGGTTTTCCATGCATTAAATTATGTGTGTTATGGTGTTCATTCATGTGGCTGGTTTATTTACTTCATATTATATGTTTCCTCATTTAATGGTTTATATGTGTATGTTATAAAAGGTTAAAATCTTGTTTTACCGACAGAACACTGATTCACCCCCCCTCTCAGTGTTCTTCGATTCATTGTATTCTAACAATTGGTATCAGAGCTTGGTACCTCGAAGGAATTTTAACAACTTGAGGAAGATCCTAAAACCAGAATTATTGAACATGGTTATGGAGAAGCAACTTGAGATGGCACTTGAGGATTATGATGCTGAAAGGTTGACGAACTTGAAGCTAGAAGATGAATTGAATTCTGCTAATGAATTCATTCTTGTTCTACAAGAAAGGTTATCAGTAGCTCAAGCTAGGAGGAAGAAACTTTTGCAAGACCAAGATAAAGAAGAGAAAAATGCACTTTAGGAACAATGTCAGAAACTAAGTCAAGAAAAAATGCTCATGAAGAATGAAATGAAAGACCTAACTATGAGGATGTCAAAAGATATTGAGGATAGAAATAAGAACGAAGAAAATCTTTTTGTATCTCTACAGAACAAATTTGAAGAATGTGGCAGATTGGCTCATGAGAATGGTCTATTGAGAACTAATTTGGTACAATCCCAGAATAATGAACAAGAGTTGGAGAGACAAATAATAACTCTGAGAGATGATCTGACTACTACAAGTGAGTATAGAGAAAAATTCAGGATAAGTGTTGCATAGTTGGATGATTTATTAAAAAGACAAAGGTAGAGTGAAGATTCTAGAGGACTTGGATTTGTACAAGGCAAAAGCTTCGGTACTTCAAATGAAGATCGGACAATTGGTATGCAGAAATCATCAAACCAGAGGAAACCGGTAAGAAAATATAATACTAACAAATTCAATGGTAGATTCTTTGTTTATAATAAATTTGAGCGTATGGCTAAACAATGTAGAAATAGAGAAAATCAAAACTACAATTCAGTTCCCAGTCAATGCACAAATTGCAAGAAATATGGTCAAAAGTCAGAAGATTGCAGAATGAATGTTAAATGTCATGCATGTGGAAAGTTTGGACATTTGGCTAATAAATGTAGGTCAAAAAATGACATCGGATATGTCAAAGCAATTCAAAATAACAATGTTACATGTTATGCATGCAACAAAATAGGTCATATTGCTAGCTACTGCAGAAGCAAGACTACACCAGTTAGCAATGATAAAAAAAATAAGAAAGGAAAGAATAAGGTAGATGAAATACAACAAGATCACACTAAGAGATGGGTTAGAAAGTCAGAAGAACCAAGTGGAGATGCAACTTCATTGGTAACTGCACGAGTAACTCCGTCGGTAGAATAGAGCGTTCCTGCACCGACAAGAAATTCAACTGGTAACTGAGGCATACGCCTCAGGGGTTGGAAAATTCATTGTAAATCTTGCATATTCCTCAGAAGATATCTGGGAAAAGATGTTGAGAGTTGTATTGATCATTTATGGAGGTTTATACGACATAAATCTATGAAACCAACATCTTGTAGGGCGCACCACTAAGCATTTATGACAATGAAGGATCAGGGTTTACTCGCTGATAAAAAGGAAAAATGGACTCATTTTCACTCACCCATCAATCAAGCAAACAAGAGAGAAGTAAAGGTGAATCACAGGCGATCAAGAGTGAGCAAAGGCATTCTGAAAGGATTTCTAGCAGTTATCTAAGAAGTGATCAAAATCTTTAAACCAACGATCGTTATCTACGTATTTCTTTGAAATGGCATCCAAATCATCATATGCTCAACCTACTATTTTTGAGGTTAAGGATAGGCTTAGACCTATTTTCAAGGAATTTCCTCAAATTACAATTAAGGAAGACTCTACTGGCACATTTTTTATGGTTCCCGATGGCATAGTTTATGTTGGAGGATTTAGGCACTGAGGAAATCAAGGGAATGTATCAATCTGTGATACTACGTAGCTCCAAAACAATAAAGTTGAAATATCAAATCATTGAAGACCTAGGGTTAAACGAAATCCTGTATGTACTTGAATTAAAGGATGAAATGATCAGATATGTTGTAAGAAGGGTCCATAATG
Organism: Cryptomeria japonica; assembly: GCF_030272615.1. NCBI lineage: Eukaryota > Viridiplantae > Streptophyta > Pinopsida > Cupressales > Cupressaceae > Cryptomeria > Cryptomeria japonica. The sequence goes on along the minus strand of NW_026729427.1, from coordinate 43,565 downwards.
AATTCATCTAGCTGAACTAGCCTCACATGATCACCAAAGAAGCAATTCAAGCGGTCAACATCTTACCCAAAGTTGGATAGGAATGAAGGAAGAAGATCACCAACACTGAGGTTGAAAAGCTCACCAGCACAATCCATGATGGAAGGTCGATGAGGCTTAGCACCATCAAAGATATCGATGTGAAATTTTCTAGCTTGATCATTGCCTACAAGGTAAAACAATCAAGTTGATTGAACTCTATTTCCAGTTCCTGTATCCATGCAGCATATCAAATGGTAAAGAATAATGACAAGTATGATTTGTGTGGTTCTATAAATAAGTAGGAAATGAAAAGATGTATAGAAGTTGCAAATAGAACAATCTTTAGCAGCAAACCCCGACAACTAATCTTAATTATGGGCAGAGTCAATGAAATAATAAATGAGACCAGAGATGGTTGGGCTAAATTATTCCAAAATGATCATGATTTCCTTACTTCTTAAGAAGAATTTTCTAAGGCAACAACTCCCACCATTATGGACAAATTTAAAGGGAAAGGAATTTTGGAAAGTTCTGATCAAATTTTGAATGAATCGGTAGATAAACCTAAATTGATGAGAGTTTATAGACTAAATCGGTAGAGGCAACATTTGTACAGTCTGAGCAAGGTAATATAGGTACTATATAGGATACTGATAATATTGTGGATAATACTCCACCGACAGTAACAAATATTGCATCAAGTGGCAAAGCCACCAGTGCAAAATAGGATGAGAAAAGAGATACACTGAGAGAGGATAAGGAAAAGGAGACTGATAAGACACCCAATACCATACTGACAGTTGATTCTTGATTGATTCAAACAAAGGAAAATCTAATGAAGGATGGATCTATAGACAAAGGAATAATAGATCAATCAATAACAATTTTGCATAGATTGATTCCTGATTGTATGATTGAAAATGAAGCAAGCCCTTCTGGAAAGCTTAAGGCATTGATAGTGAACATATCTAAAAACTTTTAATCATCACAGCAGATTTTCGACTGGAAAGCAGTTAAAAGATTTACTTTGGCGAAGAAAGCCGCTTTTGACCAGAATATTGAAACAGAAAAAAGGAAGGTTGAAGAGAAAATTATACTTATTGAAAATTATTTGAAATAATGTACTAACATCTATAGGGTCTGTTGTAATATAGAGACTCTTACAACAAATGTAGATAAGAGAATAAAGGAATTACAAGAAAAGATTGCTAATATTGCTGATTCTTTTTATAGAATAACTTCACTTACAACATCCATTGATAGACAAATGTTGACTTTGGAGAACCAAATTTTTTCTTTCGAAAAGGAAAGAGACAATATTATTCAGAGACCAAGGAGTCTGAGAGGTTTGGTGAGTCCAAGATTAGATTCGCTTGGTGTACATAAGAGGGAATGCATGGATATGCTTGGGAAGTTCACACCAGTAGAAGTCACTCATAAAGAAACACTAGCACATTTAATGAGTGGACTTGTATCCATATCTGAAACATTCAAAACCGGTTGGGATATCTATATACAGTTACTATAGAAAGTTTACCCAAAAATCTTGAATTTGGTCAAGCTCCGGTAAAGCAATATGTAATTATTCTTTCAATTCTTTCACCTATGAAAAAGGGGGAGTATATGTATGTGAAAAATATGTATATGTATATAATCCTAGGGAGAGTATATTTCAAACATAGTCAATCATCTCAAGGGGAGCATGTTTCAATTGAACCAGTAGGGAATCCATTTTTCGCATGAGTGTTGCCATCAATGCCAAAGGGGGAGATTTTTGGAAATTGACACTCATTGGCATCATATGTTGTCATTGATGGCAACAAGATTCTATTAAAGGCATATATCGGCAGATACTAGCATTGGAGGCATACACCGATAGATAGTAGCATTGGAGTAATCAGGGTCATCATCGACATCGGCATCGGCACCAAGCACTTCAGTGAAGCCAACATCAGTCTGGGATCTGGAAGGTTTTATGTGTAAAATCATTTTATAATTATTGTATACATCTGACATTAAATATCTTTTGTATTGTAAGCCGACATAAGGAATATTGTTTGTAGAGGGTATATAAGTCAGTTTGTTAGGTTATTTTGATATATGACAAGGTAGTAGAATAAAGTGATGCGAAGGATATGTATATAGGTCATTTGTATGTGAAAGTAATATCATGCCATGATTAGTAGATGGCTTGTAAACAATTCTTAGAGGAAAGGAGATACCGATAAAAAGGGTTCAGGGTTTATGAACCGGTACAAAGAAGTGCTATAACTAGAACTCTTTTTGGCATTGCAGATGCATTTTGTGAGTTCACCATTACTATTTTATCTTGATAGAAGCTTGTAGTCATTGAGACTCTTTTATGTTGAGCAGTGTGCTCTAGGCAGTGTGTCTTCTGGCATGTGCAGGCCCCCATGCTATGTAATATCTTTCATATGGCCAATGAATTGATATTGTGGGTCACAAATCCCACTGTGGTTTTTTCTCTTTGAGGTTTTCCACGTATAAAATTTTGTGTGTTATGGTGTTCATTCATGTGGCTGGTTTATTTAATTCATGTTATATGTTTCTTCATTTACTAGTTTATATGTGTATGTTATAAAAGGTTAAAATATTGTTTTACCGGCAGAACACTACTTCACCCCCCCTCTCAGTGTTCTTCGATTCATTGTATTTCAACATATGCCACCATGTTAAAGAGATTGTGTACTTTGTATCAGGAGCAACTTATTTAAGGTAGGATACACCCAAAAAGACAAGAACATTATCATAATAATATGCCCTCCAAAAAAGGCCAAATCAAAGGATAATGATTACAAGACATAAAACGTGGAGTGGTTTCTCTTAACTCTGGGGTTAGTATTTTTTTTATGATAAATAATGTATAGCTTATATATATATATAGATAAAAATATCCTCATCCCCCAAAGAAATAAATACCACCACGGAAGAAGTGCACACATGTCTTTTGAGTCAAAATGGGAGAGACAAAAAGAGATCTCAATGCTCTGCATCATCTTCAAGTAGACAACACTAGGGACAACAAATACAAGAATTAAGAAATAAATGGGGGGAGAGAGAGAGAGAATCTATGACACGAATGAAGCTAATCATGAAAATCATCTGCCTCCCAACTTTGGTCATCATTGTTTTTGGGAAGGTGGACGACATGTCAAGCACTATAGATGGAGCTATCACAAGTTCCAAACAAGGACCATGATCTAATGATGAGTCACTTTGTCTGTTACGTGGATCTAGGATTAATGTTTTTAAAATTCGTTTAGATAAATCGTTATTAATATTAATATATTCATATTCATCATTTCAATTATTAGCATCAATAATTTCATCATCAACAACAGTCTCACCTATTTCATCATCAAGATTAACAAAATAGGAGCTCTAATAGGAATATAACTTGAACCATCATTTGTCTTAATCATTTTACATCTTGGAAATTTAAGTTGAACCTCTTGATTAGAAGGTTGAGAAAATGTTATTATGTCAACACTTGATGTCTTCAGAGGAGAAATTGTTTGAGAAGCAAGTTGATGAGACCTAGCATGACATCTCCGTGGATATTCTCTCCCACAATGGTCTTTTTTAGTTTTAGTTGATGGTTGTGAAGGTTTAGGTTCACCTGGCATAAAATTTATTTCTTCTTTTAAGGAAGGATGCATAGGAGAAGGTTTCTTAGGTTGAATAATAGGAGATATTGGGCACTTTCCTTTCTAAGATGTAGGAGGTGGAACCACACCATATAAAGTAATAATAGGTGGTGTTGGAAGGAGACCGGGTCCATCATGAGGAGGATGAATAGGTCTATCCTTAGGAGTAATAATATATTTATCCTTAGGAGGAAATGTAGGTGTATCCATAGGAGGAAAACTAGGTTTATCCATAGGAGGAAGTGGGAGAGTATGCTAAGGAGAAGGAATACGGTCATTGCTGGGAGGAATACTAAGTGTTGGATTTCTAAGTTTACTCAAGGATAAAATCATGTTATTTTTCTATTTTTGATAGGATTTAAAGAGAGCACCACTTCTAGGTTGAAGAGGTTGGAATTGTTTGGACCAAAAATAATCAAGACAAACATCTCCATTCCTCACTGTAGGTTTATACTGTTCTTATATGAAGCCTAATCAAACTCGAAGGATCCAAAAGGCTTTATGTGTAAAATAATTTTGTAATTATTGTATAGAGATGACATTGACTATTTTTTGTATTGTAAGCCAACAAAAGGCATCTTGTTTGTAGAGTGTATATAAGTCAGCCTGTTAGGTCATTTTGATATATGACAAGGTAGTAAAATAAAGTGATGTGAATGATATGTATGTAGATCATTTGTATGCGATGTTAATTAGAAATTTTAGTATTATTTTCTCACCAATGAAAAAGATAGTGTGGGGAGACCAAAAGGTGTTCAAGTGAACATTCAGATTATAGAGAAGCTTTGAATTACTAGAGAAAAAGGTGATGGAGCACCTAGTACTAGACTTATCGGATTTCAACAATGTATTTTAGGTTGATTGTGATGCGAGTGGTAATGCTATTAGAGAAAACTCCTTAGCCAAGAAGAGAGGAAAATTGGTTATTTTAGTGAGAAGTTGAATTAAGCCCAAAGAAGTGTAATGGTGAAAAATTAGGGTTTCCACACCAAAAAGGATGAAAACTGCTAGTTTTATGGCTTAATGACCATTACATTTAAAGGAGGGTTGAATGCAATAGATTTAGTCACCAACTAGAAATGATAACGATTGAAAATATTCATTGGATTCGAGTGGTGGATTTGTTTGCTCTCTTTTGTGAGTTGAGTTGCTGAAATTAGGGTAAAATATTGAAAATGAAGATAAAAACAAAGAATCAGCTAGATATAAATGTAAGATTGAGACACACACCTGGATTTGAAAAATATAAGCAAATTTGGATTGGATCCTCAAAAGAGCTCCCAAAATGTCAGGATCGTAGTGAATTTAGCCCTAGTCCTCCAAACTTTGCACTTTTGTCTCTACAAATAATGTCGATTTTGAAGATCACAACTCCATACCTATTTCCTGCACATAGAAAGAAAGGGAAATAGGTTGGGAATAGGCGCTTGCCCAACTCAAACCACGGTTTTAGAATTAACCATTAAATAGATATAAAAGACAATTGAATTGTTGTAATTAAATATTCTCCTTTTAAAGGAGATGTTGAATAATAACTAAATACCAAATGATATACCTCCTTGTGAAGTTTTGTATGTCTCCACACGGGATTAGGCTTTCATGAAGTTTTTAACAAAATAGGATGTGAATGTCCACTTCAACGCTTGAATCTTGACTTTGTTGTTGCTCGAAGGCTTGAAGAAAGACTGATTACTTGCTCAATTTCTTGAATGCCTGGATGAATACTTGATTTAATGTGTTTATAATGTATGCTTTCTTATCAAAATGAGAGAGGATATCCTCCTTTTATACTTGCTTGTCAAAAAACTTGCTAATTTCTGACATGAGTCAACATGGAGATAAGTTTCCCACTCAAATTTTAAAAGGAAAAAAGGGTTTTAAGAGGGGTCCAATTATGAAGGACCAAAGCGTGGCGGTTTGATCCTACCCCAAAATAGGGCTAGGACAAGGTGCCTAGTTGATGCAAAAATAAAAAATGCAGTCATACTTGAGTGATATGTGCAAAATTGGGTCCCAATCAGGCCTAGGGGTGCAAACGCTAAGGTAGGGACGTAAATGCAGTCAAAAGTATGTAATGGTGTAATTTTAAGATCCTACATTTAGCCCCCACTTTAGCAAGACTATGAAGTCAATCATACTATCGATAAAGTACAATGCTTCCTATTGAAAAACTTTCACCAAGTCACTAAGAACGAAAGATACACAAAGCTCCCAATGGACTTTATGATCTTACAACTTCAATGACAAGATAAAAAGGACATCATGAGAGAAAAAGAAAGAGTGAACCATGAGTACAAACTAGCAAGGTTATCTTAGTATGAGTCATGAAAATAAAAATACCAAAATTACAAAGAAAAAGACTAAGTTAACTAAGTAACTTAAGTATCAAGATATACAAAAGAGAGGGATCATTGAGTGGAGTGTATGCTATTGGAAATTCATAGTCATTGGATTCATATGTTGTCATTGATGGCAACAAGATTATATTGAAGGCATATATCGGCAGATACTGGCATTGGAGGCATACATCGGTAAGTACCGACATTGGAGTAATCAGGGTCATCACCGACACTAGCATCCATCACTTCAGTGAAGCCGACATCAGTCTAGGATCCGAAAGGTTTGATGTGTAAACTCATTTTCTAATTATTGTATAGAGAAGATATTGAATATCTTTTGTACTATAATCCAACATAAGGCATATTGTTTGTAGAGGGTATATAAGTTAGTCTGCTAGGTCATTTTGAGATCTGACAAGGTAGTAGAATAAAGTGATGCAAAGGATATGTATGTAGATCATTTGTATGTGAATGTAATATCATTTCATGATCAGTAGATGGTTTGTAAATCATTCTTGGAGAAAAGGAGATACCAGTACAGAGTAGAGCTATAACCGAGACTCTTTTTGGCATTGGAGATGCATTTTGTGAGTTCACCATTACTGTTTTATCTCAGCGGAAGCTTCTAGTCAGTGAGACTCTTTGTGTTGAGCAATGTTCCTTCTTGCATGTGCAGACCCCATTGCCATGTAATATCTTTCATATATCCAATGAATTGATATTGTGAGTCACAAATCCCACCGTGGTTTTTCCTCTTTAAGGTTTTCCACGCATTAAATTATGTGTGTTATGGTGTTCATTCATGTGGCTGGTTTATTTACTTCATGTTATATGTTTCCTCATTTAATGGTTTATATGTGTATGTTATAAAAGGTTAAAATCTTATTTTACCGACAGAACACTGATTCACCCCCCCTCTCAGTGTTCTTCGATTCATTGTATTCTAGCAATTGGTATCAGAGCTTGGTACCTCGAAGGAATTTTAACAACTTGAGGAAGATCCTAAAACCAGAATTATTGATCATGGCTATGGAGAAGCAACTTGAGATGGCACTTGAGGATTATGATGCTGAAAGGTTGATGAACTTGAAGCTAGAAGATGAATTGAATTCTGCTAATGAATTTATTCTTGTTCTACAAGAAAGGTTATGAGCAGCTCAAGCTAGGAGGAAGAAACTTTTGCAAGACTAGGATAATGAAGAGAAAAATGCACTTAAGGAACAATGTCAGAAACTGAGTCAAGAAAAAATGCTCATGAAGAATGAAATGAAAGACCTAACTATGAGGATGTCAAAAGATATTGAGGACAGAAATAAGAACAAAGAAAATCTTGTTGTATCTCTAAAGAACAAATTTGAAGAATGTGGTAGATTGGCTCATGAGAATGGTCTATTGAGAACTAATTTGGTACAATCCTAGAATAATGAACAAGAGTTGGAGAGACAAATAATAACTCTGAGAGATGATCTGACTACTACAAGTGAGTATAGAGAAAAATTCAGGATAAGTGTTGCACAGTTGGATGATTTATTAAAAAGACAAAGGTAGAGTGAAGATTCTAGAGGACTTGGATTTGTACAAGGCAAAAGCTTCAGTACTTCAAATGAAGATTAGACAATTGGTATGCAAAACTCATCAGACTAGAGGAAACTGGTAAGAAAATATAATACTAACAAATTCAATGGTAGATTCTTTGTTTATAATAAATTTGAGCGTATGGCTAAATAATGTAGAAATAGAGCAAATCAAAACTACAATTCAGTTCCCAGTTAATGCACAAATTGCAAGAAATATGGTCAAAAGTCAGAAGATTGCAGAATGAATGTTAAATGTCATGCATGTGGAAAGTTTGGACATTTGGCTAATAAATGTAGGTCAAAAAATGACATCGGATATGTCAAATCAATTCAAAATAACAATGTTACATGTTATGCATGCAACAAAATAGGTCATATTGCTAGCTACTGCAGAAGCAAGACTACACCAGTTAGCAATGATAAAACAAATAAGAAAGCAAAGAATAAGGTAGATGAAATACAACAAGATCACACTAAGAGATGGGTTAGAAAGTCAGAAGAACCAAGTGGAGATGCAACTTCATTGGTAACTGCACGAGTAACTCCATCGGTAGAATAGAGCATTCCTGCACCGACAGGAAATTCAACTGGTAACTAAGGCATACACCTTAGGGGTTGGAAAATTCATTGTAAATCTTGCATATTCCTCAGAAGAGATCTGGAAAAAGATCTTGAGAGTTGTATTGATCATTGATGGAGGTTTATCCGACATAAATCTATGAAACTAACATCCTGTAGGGCGCACCGCTAAGCATTTATGACAGTGAAGGATCAGGGTTTACTCGCTGATAAAAAGGAAAAATGGACTCATTTTCACTCACCCATCAATCAAGAAAACAAGAGAGAAGTAAAGGTGAATCACAGGCGATCAAGAGGGAGCAAAGGCATTCTGAAAGGATTTCTAGCAGTTATCTAAGAAGTGATCAAAATCTTTAAACCAACGATCGTTATCTACGTATTTCTTTGAAATGGCATCCAAATCATCATATGCTCAACCTACTATTTTTGAGGTTAAGGATAGGCTTAGACCTATTTTCAAGGAATTTCCTCAAATTACAATTAAGGAAGACTCTACTAGCACATTTTTGATGGTTCCCGATGGCATAGTTTATGTGGAAGATGTCATAGCTTATATTCACTGCATCTTGGAGGATTTAGGCACTGAGGAAATCAAGGGAATGTATCAATCTATGATACTACATAGCTCCAAAACAATCAAGTTGAAATATCAAATCATTAAAGACCTAGGGTTAAACGAAATCCTGTATGTACTGGAATTAAAGGATGAAATGATTAGATATGTTGTAAGAAGGGTCCATAATGAATTCATCTAGCTGAACTAGCCTCACATGATCACCAAAGAAGCAATTCAAGCGGTCAATGTCTTACCCAAAGTTGGATAGGAATGAAGGAAAAAGATCACCAACACTAAGGTTGAAAAGCTCACCAGCACAATCCATGACGGAAGGTCGATGAGGCTTAGCACCATCAAAGATATCGATGTGAAATTTGCCAGCTTGATCATTGCCTACAAGGTAACACAATCAAGTTGATTGAAATCTATTTCTAGTTCCTGTATCCATGCAGCATATCAAATGATAAAGAATAATGAAAAGTATGATTTGTGTGGATCTATAAATAAGTAGGAAACGAAAAGATGTATAGAAGTTGCAAATAGAACAATCTTTAGCAACAAACCCTGACAACTAATCTTAATGATGGGCAGAGTCAATGAAATAATAAATGAGACCAGAGATGGTTGGGCTAAATTATTCCAAAATGATCATGATTTCCTTACTTCTTAAGAAGAATTTGCTAAGGCAACAACTCCCACCATTACGGACAAATCTAAAGGGAAAGGAATTTTGGGAAGTTTTGATCAAATTTTGAATGAATCGGTAGATAAACCTAAAATTGATGAGAGTTTATAGACTAAATCGATAGAGGCAAGATTTGTATAGTCTGAGCAAGGTAATATAGGTACTATATAGGATACTGATAATATTGTGGATAATACTCCACCGATAGTATCAAATATTGCATCAAGTGGCAAAGCCACCAGTGCAAAATAGGATGAGAAAAGAGATACACTGAGAGAGGATAAGGAAAAGGAGACTGATAAGACACCCAATACCATACTGACAGTTGATTCTTGATTGATTCAAACAAAGAAAAATCTAATGAAGGACGGATCTATAGACAAAGGAATAATAGATCAATCAATAACAATTTTGCATAGATTGATTCCTGATTGTATGATGGAAAATGAAGCAAGCCCTTCCGGAAAGCTTAAGGCATTGATAGAGAACATATCTAAAAACTTTTAATCATCACAGCAGATTTTCGACTGGAAAGCAGTTAAAAGATTTACTTTGGCTAAGAAAGCCGCTTTTGACCAGATTATTGAAACAGAAAAAACGAAGGTTGAAGAGAAAATTATACTTATTGAAAATTATTTTAAATAATGTACTAACATCTATAGGGTCTGTTGTAATATACTCTTACAACAAATGTAGATAAGAGAATAAAGGAATTACAAGAAAAGATTGCTAATATTGCTGATTCTTTTTATAGAATAACTTCACTTACAACATCCATTGATAGACAAATGTTGACTTTGGAGAACCAAATTTTTTCTTTCGAAAAGGAAAGAGACAATATTATTCAGAGAGCATGGAGTTTGAGAGGTTTGGTGAGTCCAAGATTAGATTCGCTTGGTGTACATAAGAGGGAATGCATGGATATGCTTGCAAAGTTCACAGCAGTAGAAGTCACTCATAAAGAAACACTAGCACATTTAATGAGTGGACTTGTATCCATATCCGAAACATTCAAAACCAGCTGGGATACCTATATACAGTTACTATAGGAAGTTGACCCAAAAATCTTGAATTTGGTCAAGCTCCGGTAAAGCAATATGTAATTATTCTTTCAATTCTTTCACCTATGGAAAAGGGGGAGTATATGTATGTGAAAAATATGTATATGTATATAATCCTAGGGAGAGGATATCAAACAAAGAGTATATTTCAAACTTAGTCAATCATCTCAAGGGGAGCATGTTTCAATTGAACCAGTAGGGAATCCATTTTTTGCATGAGTGTTGCCATCAATGCCAAAGGGGGAGATTTTTGGAAATTGACACTCATCGGCATCATATGTTGTCATTGATGGCAACAAGATTCTATTAAAGGCATATATCGATAGATACCAGCATTGGAGGCATACACCGATAGATACTAGCATTGGAGTAATCAGGGTCATCGTCGACATTGGCACCGGCATCAAGCACTTCAGTGAAGCCAACATCAGTTTGGGATCCAAAAGGTTTTATGTGTAAAATCATTTTATACTTATTGTATACAGCCAACATTAAATATCTTTTGTATTGTAAGCCGACATAAGGAATATTGTTTGTAGAGGGTATATAAGTCAGTTTGTTAGGTTATTTTGATATATGACAAGGTAGTAGAATAAAGTGATGCGAAGGATATGTATATAGGTCATTTGTATGTGAAAGTAATATCATGCCATGATCAGTAGATGGCTTGTAAATAATTCTTAGAGGAAAGGAGATACCGATATAAAGGGTTCAGGGTTTATGAACCAGTACAAAGAAGAGCTATAACTAGAACTCTTTTTGGCATTGCAGATGCATTTTGTGAGTTCACCATTACTATTTTATCTCAATAGAAGCTTGTAATTAGTGAGACTCTTTTATGTTGAGCAGTGTGCTCTAGGCAGTGTGTCTTCTGGCATGTGCAGGCCCCCATGCTATGTAATATCTTTCATATGGCCAATGAATTGATATTGTGGGTCACAGATCCCACTGTGGTTTTTTCTCTTTGAGTTTTTCCACGTATAAAATTTTGTGTGTTATGGTGTTCATTCATGTGGCTGGTTTATTTAATTCATGTTATATGTTTCTTCATTTACTAGTTTATATGTCTATGTTATAAAAGATTAAAATATTGTTTTACCAGTAGAACACTAATTCAGCCCCCCTCTCAGTGTTCTTGGATTCATTGTATTTCAACATATGCCCCCATGTTAAAGAGATTGTGTACTTTGTATCAGGAGCAACTTATTTAAGGTAGGATACACCCAAAAAGACAAGAACATTATCATAATAATATGCCCTCCAAAAAAGGCCAAATCAAAGGATAATGATTACAAGACATAAAACGCGGAGTGGTTCCTCCCGACACCTACATTGCCAGACGCTGCACGTTGGCTTTTATCCCTGGTCAAGCCTCAACAACTAGCCCCGGGTCCCTCCCACCGGACACACTGTAGTGCCGGCTCCCACGTGGACCCCGTCGGCATCGGAAACTGTCATCACTGCTCTGGAAAAGACTGCGACATGTGGCACCCTTTGGTCCGGCAAACTTTGACACCTTAGGAGACCCACTCAGCACACAATTGGCACCCACCCAATTGACTAGTCATTGTATGACATACACATCACCTCCCACCTTCTTTGCCACGTTATCAACTTAACATTGCCCATTCATTGCCACATCAGTAGGTCTTTATGAGCAGTCAACTGACATGTCATCTTTTTCAGCTAGTCACATATCGCCACATCAGCAAGTTCATACAGTACAAATGCCTAGTTAGCAGGGGAGACAAATTTTTGGCGATGGCCATACGGCTATCAAATTTCAATGTGTAGTTCAATGATGTCATCATTTAAAAATAAAATTTGCAGGCTCCTCTCCTTGAGCTTGTTTATTTTGCAATTCAACTTCAAATGGCCATATCTTGCTCATTTTTGGTCCTTTCTTGGTTCAAATTTTTTTAAAATGAGCTAGAATTTTGTGTACTTTTTTTGTGGTGGCATTATTTTCTGATTTTGATCAATAGAGTTTTTATAAATCTCAGTTTTTGGTGACCACACCTGTCCAATCCTCATTTCTGCAACTTCTGGGACTCCGTTTGGGCTCATACGAACTCCTTTTCAAGTGCTGTTTTTTTTGAAAGTGCATTATTTTTTGTCTACTCTCATAATATGCTATCAGTTTGCATAAATTATGGGTATAAATTATACTTTGAGAAGTTTGTCTTTTTTGGCCAATTTGGCACTTGTATTGCATAGATCTATCTTGTTGCTATTTTGCTTTGTAGTTCTCAGCCTATTGGGGTAGTTGTAAACAAAATCATAAGTTTACCTTGCCATTGTTTTCAAGTGGCCTATTGTACACACACTACATATAAAGTGCCAAAATCATCATTTTTGAGGGGGGTACTTTGATTGATTGAATTTGGGGGGGTGTCTCTTGTGTTCCTTACTTTTTTGCTGCTATGAGTTCTTTTAAGTTTCCTCCTTAACTCCTCATAATTATGCTACTTGGAAAATTGATGCATGGAGTAAACTTATGGAAAAAGGACTCTCATTATATTGTTGGAACTATTGTTGCTCCCACTGATCCTAAGGCCGATCCTGTTGGTCACTTGGATTGGCTCACTAAAAATATCACGACAATTGGTACCTTAAGAAAGTACGTATCAAAGGATCTCATTTTTCATATTGAGAAATGTACTCTAATCAAGGATGCTTGGAAAAAGTTTCAAGACTTGTATGGTCAAGTTGATGATATTAGGGGATATCAGATTGATAGTGATCTTACCATGTTAGATCCCAAGAACTTTGATACTATATAAGATTATGTTACTAAGGCAAAAGAGTTGAGGGCATAACTCAAGGATTGTTGCATTGATACGAAGGATACTCAATTGATCTTCAATTTGATGGGAAAACTTCCACCAGAATATGCATCATTTGTTTGTAGTTTCCAAACCCATAGGATGACAATGGGTTCAAGGAACAAATGCCTACATTTGATCCTTTCGCTGAAATGTTGATGATGGAACAAACTAAGTTGATAAGCATGGGCACTCTTAAGAATTCTAAGTCTCAAGCATTAGTGGCAAATCAAGGAAACAAAGGTAATCAAGGAAAGGAAAACTCAAACAAGAATAAATGGAAATCAAAGCCTAAGGACAAAGCATCACCTTCTCCGCAACAAGAAGATTCATCCTCTTACAAGAGGGACAATTCACCTAAGAGGGAGAGACCTACTTGTACTTATTGAAAAATTTTGGTCATGAGGAGCGTCGTTGCCATTCGAAGAAGATTGACAAGCTCACACACATCCTAAAAAAGCATAACATTGATTTTCCTAATGTCTACAAGAAGGATGATTCATCAACTTCCACTTCCACACATTCAAAAAGAAAAGGGAAAGCATTCATGGCTTCTACAAGTGGGAATAATCACTCTTTTGGGACAAGAAAAGGAAAAGCTCTTTGTGCTACTACGAGTCATGATTTAGGGAGATGGCTTCTAGATTGAGGGGTTTCTCATCATATGGCATCTTCGCAATCTATGTTCTCTTCATTTGAGCCTTGTACCATGCCACATATTTTGATGGGAAATCATACATGCATGGATGTGATTGGGAAATGATATATTTCCATTTAGGACAACTCCTTCAATGATGTGTTGTGCGTACCCCACTTGACAAACAATCTTCTTTCCATCCATCAAATCACACATGGCATAACTAAGAGAATTATGGTGTTCACACTTGAGTCAATTTTTATTAGGGACTTGGGGACTAGAGCTATCATTGCAACTGGGGTGGTTGATCATCCATCTCAATTATTCTCCTTTTCAAATTTTGTTGATGATAATGATTTCACATATGATGATTCTTCACATGATGATCACACTTCTTCTGATGGTTCATATTTTGAGGAGAACTATGGGTACTTGAACTTAGGGATACTCACATGTGACCCCATTCTTGAGCATTGTGTTTCATCTCCTCCTATTGATATCACATCACCTAGTACACCTGATGATGTTGATAGTGTGACAGTTTTGCCTTTGTGTGATTCAGTGCAGTAGGATATTTCATGTCTTATAGCTTTAGATTCTTGGGATGATTACTTGATAGACATTGCAAGTTTGTTTGTGGAATCCTACATTGTAGATTTGGGAGACATCATTGATGATATTCATCTTCTCTTTGTTGAAGATGATCCTTCTTTGATTGTTGCGAGGGAACACTCTAACCCTCTTGTGGATACTTATGTACAATAGTTGGAGGAGGTCTCTTTATCCTTAGAGGAGACATGTGAGTCTTTGCGACTTGTTTTACTTTCTTCTCCACTAGATCTTGGAGTGCCTTTATCAGTAGTGTGGGGCAGTTTACCACCTTTGGAGGGGGTATCTTCCAGCATCGACATGGGGACACATGAGTAGTTTTCAGAGATTCCTTTCATCATGAGTTTTTTTCATACATTTTCCCTTCATGATTGGGGAGACTTCATGGATCCACCTTTGGTTTTGTTTCTTCCTAAGGGGAGGAATGTTGTTTGACATTCTTGGAGTAGTTTCTTCATTCACTCTTGAGCTTCTATCATTGGTGCAAATTCTACATTGAGGGGAGGATTCCTAGCTTCTCTTCTTCTCTCATATGGTGGGGGACTTTTTCCTCAAATGGGTTTTTGTTCCTAACATGCTTCTATGAGAGTTCTCTTGTATACCTTTCATCTCTCTCTTGGGGGAGGGTTTTTTCCCATTGGGTTTTTCTCTCTTTCCCCGCTTTGTGAGAGATTTCATTGCATTGGTTTCATGCATTAGCATTTGTACATGGGTACCTAACATTGCCTATCAGTCGAGACCCATCTTGAATTTCTTTGTTGCATTGTATACTTAAGTGCATTCCCCTCAATTGCACTTAAGGGGAGGTTTTGGTGTAAATAATTATTCATCTTGGATATTATTACACTATATTCAAGTTTACTTAGGAAATGCATTTCATAGTTGTTTAGGTATGAGACACTTGGGTGTTTGTGCCACATTGAGATAGTGTGTGTAGGAGAATTTTCACCTTTTATGGTATGATCTTGTTACTACTCTATTATATCCACTTATTCTGGAGTGATAATTCCACCTTCGGTGGGTGTTCCACCTCATGTGGAATATTTTATTATTTCTCGTACCTACCTCACCTATTTCCTGCCTACCCTTGTTTCTTATTGAGCCACATGTCATGTTTGTGTGGTCACATATCCATATAGCCTTGCCTATATATAAGCATGCTCATATTCATTATATGAATGACTATTGATCATTTATCTATTTATGAGAATACAATTTATTCTTGTCCTATATTTTGTCTCTCTATTTTGTACATTTCATTGAGCTCTTGATCTTGGGAAAATCTCACAAAAAATAAAAAAAATGCAGTCATACTTGAGTGATATGAGCATAATTGGATCCCAATCAGGCCTAGGAGTGAAAATGCTAAGGTAGGGACCCAAATGTGGTCAAAACTGTAGAAGGGTGTAATTTTAGGATGCTACATTTATCCCCCACTTTAGCAAGAGTATGAATTCAATCATACTCTCGATAAAGTACACGGGTTGATATTGAAAAACTTTCACAAAGTCACCAAGAAGGAAAGATACATCAAGCCCCCAATGGACTTTAGGATCTTGAAACTTTGATGATAAGATAAAAAGGACATTCCAAGAGAAAAAGAAAGAGAGAATCATGATTGCAAACTAGCAAGGTTCTCTTAGTATGAGTCATGAAAAGAAAAATACCAAAATTAAAGAGAAAAAGACTAAGTTCACTAAGTAAACTAAGTATCAAGAAATGCAAAAGAGAGGGATCATTGAGTGGAGTGTTGAAGCAGTCACCAGTGAGGAGAGACCTCAAAGAGATCAATTTAGACGGGTCAGCAAGAGTAAACACAATGAAAATACAAAGATATGATAGAGGCAATCTAGAACAGATTATATTATAACGTGAAAATTGATTAAACCAACCAGTAACAACTGGGTTATAGCATAAGCGGCTCTCGAGCCTACTAGTAAATGCTCAAATACATAATAGGTCACAACTTAGACCTTGAATCTTAAGATCTATCTTGTATGCTTAGTCTAGCTACTTGATTATTCGATTGATTACATTATAATGCACAATTATAATTATATATATGATCCAAAGGATTCAGTTAGCCCAAAAAGAGATCAAAACTGAAAGAACAAGACCTAATGTGTAAAATCAACAAGGTCAGACTCTGCCAAGAGATTCCTCTGGAAATTCCAGAGGATGAAATGTAGATCACAATAAGAAGTTGTCCACACACCAAAGAACATTGGAATAAATACCCAAGGCTTCACAAGCTTCAGAAGGGGTTCCGGTAGATCAAAAAATAGGTTCAGGCAACTGATAACTCGAAACTATCAAGTGGTAACTGTAAACTGTCAAGGAAACCGATAGCATTAACTTGCCAAAAAAAGATCCAAATGTGATGTGGTCTTGAAATAAGAAAGATGATCAAGTCTTCAAGTAGAATCCAACTCCATAGGATCTGGTGCGCCAAAACAATTACACATAGAAAGAAAAGCTGAAACTACAAACAGAAAGCAAAACAAAAAGGAAAATGTTCTGGGTTGATGCAAGATTGCTATGAATCCAGACACTCCTGCATCAAGCATATTCCCCCATGTTAAAGATATTTCATATGCCATATGAGGATAAATTTATTTAAGGTAGGATACACCCAAAAAGACAAGCACGTTATCATAATAATATGCCCTAACAAAGGAAAAATCAAAGGATAATGAGCAAAGGACATAAAACATGGAGTGGTTTTTCTTATCTCTAGGGTCAGTATGCTTTTAGGATAAATAATGTATATCTTATCTCTGGGCTTAGTATGCCTTTTAGGATAAATAATGTATATCTTGTATATATATAGATAGAAATATCCTCATCTACCAATGAAAGAAAAACCACCATGGAATAAGTGCACACATGTCTTTTGAGTCAACATGGGAAAGACCAAAATAGATCTCAATGCTTTGCATCATCTTCTTATAGACAACACTAGGGACAACAAATAGAAGAATTAAGAGATAAAATAGGAGAGAGAGAGAGAGAGAGAGAGAGAGAGAGAGAGAGAGAGAGAGAGAGAGAGAGAGAGAGAGAGAACCTATGACACAAATGAAGCTAATCATGCAAATCATCTGCCTCCCAACCTTAGTCATCACTATTTTTGGGAAGGTGGATGACATGCAAGAGGACCCATGTTGAGCATTGTAGATGGAGCTATCCCAAGTTCCAAGCAACAACCAGGCTCTAATGATGAGTCACTTTATCTGTTACGTGGAGATAGGATTAATATTTTTGAAATTTGTTTCAATAAATCATTCTCAAAATTAATATATTCATATTCATCATCTAAATTATTAGTAGCAACATTTTCATCATGAACAACATTCTCACATATTTCATCACCAAGATTCACAACAATAGGAGCTATAATAGGAATATAACTTGAACCATCATTTTTCTTAATCATTTTACATCTTGGAGATTTGGGTTGAAGCTCTTGGTTAGGAGAAGGTTGAGAAAATGTTATTATGTCAATAGTTGGTGTCTTTAGAGAAGAAATTGTTTGAGAAGCAAGTTCACAAGCCTGAGCATGACATCTCCATTTGTGTTCTCTTACACAATGGTTTCATTTAGTTTTAGTTGATGGTTGTGAAGGTTTATGTTCAACTGGCATAAAATTCATTTCCTCTTTTAAGGAAGGATGTGGAGGAGAAGGTTTTTTAGGTTGAATAATAGGATATGCTAGGCACTTCCCTTTGTAAGATATAGGAGATTGAACCACACCATATAAAGAATAATACAAGGTATTAGAAGGATACCAGGCCCATCATGAGGAAGAGGAATAGGTCTATCCTTAAGAGGAATAATATGTTTATCCTTAGGAGGAAAATTAGGTTTATCTATAGGAGGAAGTGGGAGACTATTTTTAGGAGAAGGAATATGGTCATTGATTGGAGGAAGACTAAGTGTTGGATTTATAGGTTTACTCAAGGATAAAATCATGTAATTTTTCCATTTTTGATAGGATTTAAAGAGAGCATCACTTCTAGGTTGAAGAGGTTGGAATTTTTTAGACCAAAATAGTCAAGAAAAAAATCTCCATTCCTCACCATAGGTTGATACTATTGTTATATGGAGCCTAATCAAACTTGGAGGTTAAAATTTCCCTACTTCTATCGGTGCAGTTCACCCCATATTTTTTGACGGGGGTTTGGGGGCAGCACCCCGCAAGGCGAAAGGGACTTATTATTTGATAAAGGCTTCAGGTGTTATTTTTCTATTGGTTGACATTTTGTAACCCTAATTTTGTAAACGTCATAATTCTTGATAAAAAGGCTAAGGGTTAGGGTTTTTTGTAGAGAATTTTGTAGTACTTTTTCTATGTTATTGATTTGCAAGGGGATTGTTGTTTGTAATCAGTTTTAATTCACTAAATAATAATATTGGAATCTCTATTTGGTGGATATAGACTGAGATTGGGTGAACCATGTTAAAATTGTCTCCTCTTTTTTATTATTTCTGTGTTTTTCATTCCTGTGTTTAATATTTATTTGTATAAAATTGATATTTTCTGCATGCAATTTCTAATAGACACGTGTTATGGTTAACAATGATAATTTTATCATCATGACAAAATTTCAAACATTTATGGGCAGTAGAAGCAATTGTTTCATGGAAGAGAGCCAAGGGTGTCCCAACTTCACACGTAATTGACTAGATGTAGGAATGATATAAAAGACAACATCTATCACAACTTCAAACAAAATTGATTGGATGTAAGAATGATATAGAATACAAAATCTAAGAACTTAGTGATAACCTCAATAGGAAGTGTGATAGAACCAATAGAAGGACAAGAGAAGCCATCAAATGATGGTAAGAAAAGTTGCTTGATTGCTCAAATTGATGAAAGTTGGTTGTGACATAGTAGAATGTGTCATGTCAATTTTGACTACATGGTAAGGATAAGTTCTACTCAAGCTATTAGAGATATACCTAAGATTGTGAAGCTTGCTAATCTAGTATGTAAGGAATGTCAGATGGGAAAGAAAAAACAAAATTCATTTAAGTGTAATTTGTATTCATCTAATGGATTGCTAGATCTTTTTCATACGGACTTATGTGGTCCTACTATAGTGAGAAGCATGCAGGGAGAAAGTTTTTTCATGTTGTTTATTGATGACTATTCTAGGATGATGTGTGTTACCTTTCTAGGGAATCAATCTGAAGCATTGAAGAAATTCAAGTTATTCAAAGCTAGAGTGGAGACTGAAATAGGATTGAAGGTGAAGTGCCTAAGATCTAACATAGGAGAAGAATTTACATTAGGAGAGTTTGACACATCCTGTGAGAGAAATAGAATTAGAAGACAGTTATCTGCTCCCAAAACCGCTCAGTAGTATGGAGTTGTCGAAAGGAAGAACAAAACTAACTTGGATGAAGGAATTGGAAAGAAGATTAGAGCCTAAGAAGAATATTGCCTACCAGTGGAGAAGTTAAAGAGCCTAAGAAGAATATTGCCTACCAGTATACCGCCCTCATCTACCAAATTGAAAAATAATAATATGAACATAAATCCATAGGGAGTGGATATACAGGTGTCTTCTGGACCTTCTACCAGGACAGGAAGTAGAAACTACTAGAAAAGTGCCACTAGGTTCATGATGGAGGCGCTTGAAGAAATAAACAACAATATAATTGAAAAGAATTCTAAGCTCATGAAAGCTCTTGGTTAGTTTTGTGTTAGGTTTTTGGTAGTTTGGCCCAAGTTTCTTTTTTTTGTTAGTTGGGCTCTGTGGTGTGTTTCCCCTATTTTTGTTGTTGTTTAGCTGTTGTTATTATTATGGTCTACTACTTGTTCATTGCTCTTTATGGATTTGGGTTTTGCATCCTATAAAACCCATTTTATCTTAATAAAAAATTAATAAATTAATCTAATTAAATTAACAAACATTGTTGAACATAAGCAATATTGCAACAAAAATGTGAGTTGATGAATATGTAGATCCATGTAATAAATTAAAGCTGTCAATTTTTAGTAATGAGAAGAACATGAGTATCAATTTAGTAAACATAAGTGCTCAATTTTTACAGAGAGAAGAACATGAACAGTAATGTAATAAACATAAGCACTGAATTTTTAGTAATGAGAAGAACATGACCATCAATGAAATAAACACAACCACTCAATTTTTAGTGACTATAAGAACATGAGCATCAATGTAATAAACATAAGCGCTCAATTTTTAGTGTGATGAGGATAGCATGTGTTTCAATATAATAAACATTGATAACACTCAATTTTTAGACAGTGACATGGATGCCAATATAGTAAATACAAGCTCTCATATTTTAGTAATTGGAACAACATACATATCAATATAATAAATGTAAACTTTCACTTTTTAAAAACATCGTCTTTACTAATGTTGAAAATTAAAGTGATACTTATTTTTTTTAAAAATATGTTAAATAGATTCAGATAATTTAAAATTTATTATAACAATTTGATACAAAAATACTTAAGTTCTTTTGAAATAAGCAAGCTATATCTAAATTAATTATATTGTTATTGTAAAATTAAAACTAATATTTAAATATTATAAAATTTAAAAAACATATTTCTAAATTATTTACTACCATTATAGCTTACAAATTACAAATATATATTATTTTATCTCAAATAAATATGTATCCAAACGTAACTTTAGAAAATAAAAAAATGATATAGAAAAATTAAAAACACTTGAATGGCTAAATGTTTAATAATTTAATTCTAATTAAAATCTCACAAAAATATAATACCTAAATGAGATAGAAATTTAAATTCAAAAACTATGAGTTTACGGGTCATAATAAAAATTAACATGATCTCAATAAATCCTAATTAAAATGGAGAAATGAGAAATAGAGTAACTATGGATGAAAGTATCACATAAACAAATATGAATGTTAGTAGCCCATGACTAGTAATTTAAACTTTGGTATTTTTTTCATCTTTCTTGTCTTATTCCTGAAGAAGGTGCAATCAAAAGGAAATGACCTAAAGTACTTCCTCTTAGAATATCAATTGTGGCAACTCGAAATCAGCCATGCAATTAAAGACAAATTCACTATTTGATTATTGAACAAGTTGATACAAAAATACATAATTTCTTTTGAAATAAGAAATATATATGCAAATTAATTATATTATTATTGTAAAATGAAAATAATATTTTAATATTACAAAAAGTTTAAAAAATAAAAACTAATTATTTATTAAAATTATAGCATACAAATTATAAATATATATTATTTTATCTCAAATAAATATGTATCCAAAAGCAAATTTATAAAATAAAGGAATAATATACAAAAATTAAAAACACGTGAATTACTAAATGTTTCATAATTTAACTCTAGTTAAAATCTCACAAAAATATAATATCTAAATAAGATAGAAATGTAAAGAAACAAACTTTTCATATTTAGCAAAAGGGACAATGTGAAGAAACATTTATATATATTAATTAAGATAAAATTTTGTCTTATTTATTTTGAAAAATGTAAAGCAATTCGATAAAAAATCTAAAAAAAATACAATCTGTTTCAAAAGAATGAATATTTGGATTTTTGTTTAAAATGGTTGGAGAAGACAGAAGATATTTTGTTTGTGGAAAAATAAGTATTGGACATTATGCTATAAATTTAAAAGATAAAATTGTTAAATTAGGATGATCTCAATAAATCAAAATTAAAGGAGAGAAATAAGAAATAGAGTAACTTTAGATGAAAGTATAACATAGACAAACATGGATGTTATTATCCATTCCAATCTTTCTTGTCTTCTTAATTAGGTGATTATCCACTTCTCCTAAGAAACATTAACAAGAATAAAAGTAGCACCAAAAAGAAATGACCTTAAGTACTTCCTCCTTTGAACTAATCACCAAACCACATTTCACAAATGGAGACTATAGAATTAGTGAGCTTGAACATTGTCTCTTGTGTAAAGAGGAGGACTCCTGAGAATGCATTTGTTTGACAACCATTCATTTGAATAGAGAATTAAAGAAATATTTCATAGAAAAATATAATATGAATTGGAACATTTTTTGACACAGTCTAAAATCATGAATTGCAAGGGTTAGTGTCTTTATTTATTCTTATACCTAGTTGTATTAAACAACTATTTATTAAAATTATTTAAATAGTGATATAATAATCATTTTATATAAGCTTTATCTAGAAGATTAAAAAATAATACTGAATTTACTCTATAATTTTTCTTCAAAAGAAAGAAATTATAAAAAGATAAATTTGCAATAGATTTATTACCTTCTTTTCAATTGAGAAATTTTCTAAATTGATTTTTGTTCATAAAAAAAATATTTCATATTCATGTTTAAATTTATAAATTACCAATGTTTTGTTCAATTACAACAAACATAAAATGTTTCTCCTTTACATATCTATAAAAAAAAATTAATTTCCATAGTGAAATATTTGAGAACTTAAGAAAAGATTTATTTCTAAATTTTTTTTCTTTATTTATATTTAAAGATTTATATCTACATTTATTTTGTTGATTTTTATTAGTTGTGATTAATAAATTTAATAACTTGTTAAGAAAGGAGCTTTGCTTAAAGGTGATCTAATAAATAAGCTTTATAAAGAGATATAAAGATAACGTGAATACTCAGCATGAAAGGAAAAAAGATTGTAAAACATTTCTTAAGAAAATTATTCATAATAATATTAAAAAATTAAATTTAAATTTTATCTTGTTATAATAAATTAAAAACAAAAAAAATTCATTTTGAATAGAATATTTAAAAACAAAATTATTTGACGCTACTAAAATTGAATATCCTTAGTAAACTTTAATTGAACAGATCAAAAATTTAAACTGTAATAGATATCAAAAAATAAAAAAGTCAACTAAGTAGTAATGATTGTAATTCCCAAAAAGTTAACCTGGCCAGGAAAAATTGTTAAAATTAATTACAATCATTCATCCCCTTTCGTTTTATAAAAAAAAGGGGGGTTGTTCACTACATGAGGAATTGAAGTTCCCTTGTATTGCTTGGCGCATACGCTAAACGGTATATGCTTATCACCATACAAAGCAATCAGGAATAAGATGCTTTCTCCTGAAACCGAATAAGTCCAAAATTTTGTAGAACAAAACCTAATACCTTACTCAAGATCTGGAAAATCATAAACCTAGTTCATATGCATTTACACGTTCATACGGCATTTTTAAGACTATCATAGCAAAATAAGCCTATAATAAACCTAGTTCATATGCATTTACACGAAGGGATCTGGAAAATCTTGTCAAATCCCAATGGCAGATTATTAATTATGCTTTCCTATCAAATGAGTAAATTCATTTCTTGTAATAAGTAGATCCGACGTAGCACTAGGACTTTTAGAATGTTCTTGGTTTGGGATTAAAACTATGAACCTCCAAATCTGCGAGGGCAATTCTGATATGGGGGGAGATAAGAAAAGAATGGAGCCGACATATGGTGGTCTTGATCCATAGTTAAAAATGTTGCATGGTCAAGACCTTAGGATGACAAATGGGTTTATGAAGGGGTGGAGTAATGGCATTCTCAGTGCTTACAGTGCTAAATTCAGAGTGAATGAGGCATTTATTACCAAAATTGTTGACGGGGATATAACAAAAAAGATCTCATGAGTCTCTAGGCTGAGATTATCATGAGGTACATAACTTTGGATGGATGTTTTGTTAGTAGTTTTTCTTACATCATTATTTTAAATCATTTTAGGCATGATAGGAAAATTCCTCACTGGAGGATAGTCTGGAGCATAGTCTTTAACATGATGCCAAAAAATATTGATAATCTCGTATTGCATGAGGGGTGATAACCCTAAACCCTCAGCCAATCCAGCTAATCTTGATGTTCATGTGGTGTTGGACATGGACAAACCTTAAAGTGCTTGATGAATTTGATTATTGGCCCTCGGAAGATGAGGGACCCCTCCGAAGGCTACCCCTAGTACCAATAGTAGCAGGAAAAGTAAAACTGCAAATAATAAGTTCAAAACCACTCCCTCCAAACCCCAAGAGCTAGACCCCAAAAGATTTAAAAAGAAAAAAGTGGGGAAAGTCGTAGAGACAAAAGGCAAAGGGGAAGAAGAAATTAAGGGGAAGATAGCTAAACAGAAGTTCCGTTTGTATTACTTGGCGCATACGCTAAACAGTATGCTATTCACATACAAAACAATCAGGAATAAGATGCTTTCTGCTGAAACCGAACAAGTCCGAAATTTTGTTGAACAAAACCTAATACCTTACTGCAGATCAATGGCATTTTTTAGACCATCATAGCAAAATAAGCCATTGATCACTAGAGTAACAGTTCCTGGCCTATAATAAACCTAATTCCTATGCATTTAGAAAGGATGAGGGTTGTTTCCTACTCTATAATAAACCGCCTCTATCAGGATGCAGAGGAAAAAGTTCCAAAGTTCTCTGCGCTTCTTCTTCTTCTCCCTGGACATAAGTGGACAAAGTTATAAGTTAGTAATGCAATGAGTTTCTTATCAAATAAGAAAAATTGTTAAAGGAATCCAGTTACTTACCTCTACATTAACCCTGTTTTCCAACAGGTTTGATTGTGCAGAGCAATCAGAATCTGAAAAACATATTTTTATATCAATAGAATGATTTGGGGAAAAAAATCTTACCAATAATAAATAGAGCTACAAAAGTAAATCTAAACAAACTTCATTAGGTATAAAATTTAAAGCTAGAGGATTCTTCAGACTGATTACCCTAGCCTGGGCCTAGCTTTTATTGAATTCATGTGCTGATAAACTAATTTGTGTATTCTATTCTATATTTCACATCGTCATTCAGTGATCTATCATTAGATAAATGAGAACTCACACAGAGATTATTTACTTGCAAACCCCAATTCCAGATTTAAAAACAATAATTTTGACGACCAGACATGGATTATCTAAACCTTCCAACTTTATTAATAACTTGTATATAACTTCTGTAACAATATATAAAAGTATATCAGTAAGAAGATCACATACTTGTGGCTTCTGATTGTTGTTTTCTGCGTTTCTCTCGAGTACCTTCATTGCGAAACCAATAATATACATTTTTGGCTTCCGCTTTCCCATAACGCTGTAGATGAGAGGTAATTTCATCTATATGGGCTTCACACGGTGGTTTTCTTGTTCCAGAAGCCCACATAGACTCTAATATCCGCTTTTGCTCCAAGCTTGGATTCCATTTTCTGCTTTCTACCACACTTGAATATTGAAGTAAATCCCTTTGCCTTGTACTCTCCTCTACACTCAATGGAAGAATTACCCTGGGCACTACAGCCAAAAATGGAAGACCGTCATTGTAATGCTGTAAAAGGGGAAAAAAAACTCAAAATTGAAAGAATAATTTACTTACCTGCAGACTTTCCCCGATCCATTAAGAGCTTTCCACTGGAACAACCCTGCAACAGAAAATTTATCTATGGGGTCCTAGATAATAAACCTTCACCTTCTAAGCCGTTCAAACAAGTGAACCCTATACTACAGATGAAAAGGCGTTGGAGAAAATGGACATGGCCACATGAAATAAATAGGTAGACGGTCACATGGAACTTCTACGTGGATGATTAACCGACCCCAAAATGGATACCAAGAGTGGATACCATTGCATTAGGATTTAGGATGGTGTTGAGTGGAAGACTACATTTGAGACCAATGAAGGATTGTATAAGTGGTTGGTCATTCCTTTTGGACTCATTAATACATCAAGTTCATTCATATGCCTAATGAATGAAGTACTAATGGATTTTATACGTAAGCTTTGAATTACTCTAGAGAAGCTTTGAATTACTAGAGAAAAAGGTGATGGAACACTTAGTACTAGACTTATCAGATTTCAACAACGTATTTTACGTGGATTGTGATGCGAGTGGTAATGCTATTAGAGAAAACTCCTTAGCCAAGAAGAGAGGAAAATTGGTTATTTTAGTGAGAAGTTAAATTATGCCCAAAGAAGTGTAATAGTGAAAAATTAGTTTTTCCACCCCAAAAAGGATGAAAACTGCTAGTTTTATGGCTTAATGACCATTACATTTAAAAGAGGGTTGAATGCAATTGATTTTGTCACAAAATAGAAATGATAAGGCCTGAAAATATTGATTGGATTCAAGGGGTGGATTTGTTTGCTCTCTTTTGTGAGTTGAGTTGCTGAAATTAGGGTAAAATGTTGAAAATGAAGATAAAAACAAAGAATAGATGAGATATAGATGTAAGACTGAGACACACACCTGGATCTAACAAATATAAGCAAATTCGGATTGGATCCTTGAAAGAGCTCCCAAAATGTTAGGATCGTATTGAATTTAGCCCTAGTCCTCCAAACTTTGCACTTTTTGTGTCTACAACTCCGTACCTATTTCCTACACATAGAAAGAAAGCGAAATAGGTTGGGAATAGGCGCTTGCCCAACTCAAACCTCAATTTTAGAATTAACCATGAAATAGAGATAAAACACAATTGAATTGTTGTAATTAAAGATTCTCCTTTTAAAGGAGATGTTGAATAATAACTAAATACCAAATGATATACCTCCTTGTGAAGTTTTGTATGTCTCCACACAGGATTAGGCTTTCATGAAGTTTTTAATAAAATAGAATGTGTATTTTCACTTCAATGCTTGAATGTTGACTTTGTTGCTGCTCCAAGGCTTGAAGGAAGACTGATTACTTGCTCAATTTTGTGAATGTATGGATGAATACTTGATTTAATGTGTTTATAATGTATGTTTTCTTATCAAAATGAGAGAGGATATCCTCCTTTTATACTTGCTTCTCAAAAAACTTGCTAATTTCTAACATGAGTCAATCTGGAGATAAGTTTCCCACTCAAATTTTAAAAGGAAAAAAGGGTTTTAAGAGGGGCCCAATTACGAAGGTGCCTAGTTGATGTAAAAATAAAAAATGCAGTCATACTTGAGTGATATGAGCAGAATTGGGTCCCAATCAGGCCTAGGGGTGGAAACGCTAAGGTAGGGACCCAAATGCGGTAAAAATTATGTAAGGGTGTAATTTTAGGATGCTACATTTAGCCCCCACTTTAGCAAGATTATGAAGTCAATCATGCTCTCGATAGAGTACAATGCTTCCTATTGAAAAACTTTCACCAAGTCACTAAGAACGAAAGATACACAAAGCCCCCAGTGGACTTTTTGATCTTACAACTTCAATGACAAGATAAAAAGGACATCATGAGAGAAAAAGAAAGAGTGAACCATGACTACAAACTAGCAAGGTTCTCTTAGTATGAGTCATGAAAATAAAAATACCAAAATTACAAAGAAAAAGACTAAGTTAACTAAGTAACTTAAGTATCAAGATATGCAAAAGAGAGGGATCATTGAGTGGAGTGTATGCTGTTGGAAATTGGTAGTCATTGGATTCATATGTTATCATTGATGGCAAAAATATTCTATTGAAGGCATATATTGGCAGATATTGGTATTGGAGGCATACGCCGGTAAGTATCGGCATTGGAGTAATCAGGGTCATCACTGACACTGGCATCCATCACTTCAGTGAAGCCGACATCAATCTGGGATCCAAAAGGTTTGATGTGTAAACTCATTTTGTAATTATTGTATAGAGCAGATATTGAATATCTTTTGTACTATAAGCTGATATAAGGCATATTGTTTGTAGAGGGTATATAAGTTAGTTTGCTAGGTCATTTTGATATATGACAAGGTACTAGAATAAAGTGATGCAAAGGATATGTATGTAGATCATTTGTATGTGACTGTAATATCATGTTATGATCAGTAGATGGTTTGTAAAGCATTCTTGGAGGAAAGGAGATTCCAGTACAAAGCAAAGCTATAACCGGGAGTCTTTTCGGCATTGCAGATGCATTTTGTGAGTTCACCATTACTATTTTATCTCAGTGGAATCTTGTAGTCAGTGAGACTCTTTTGTGTTGAGAAGTGTTCCCTCTTGCATGTGTAGACCCCAACACTATGTAATATCTTTCATATAGCCAATGAATTGATATTGTGAGTCGCAAATCCCACCGTGGTTTTTCCTCTTTAATGTTTTCCACATATTAAATTATGTGTGTTATGGTGTTCATTCATGTGGCTAGTTTATTTACTTCATGTTATATGTTTCCTCATTTACCGGTTTATATGTGTGTGTTATAAAAGGTTAAAATTTTGTTTTGCTGATAGAACACTGATTCACCCCCCCTCTCAGTGTTCTTCGATTCATTGTATTCCAACAATTGGTATCAGAGCTTGGTACCTTGGAGTAAGTTTAACAGCTCGAGGAAGATCCTAAAACTAGAATCATTGAACATGGCTATGGAAAAGCAACTTGAGATGGCACTTGAGGATTATGATGCAGAAAGGTTGAAGAACTTGAAGCTGCAAGATGAATTGAATTTTGCTAATGAATTCATTATTGTTCTGCAAGAAAGGTTATCATCAGCTCAAGTTAGGAGGAAGAAACTTTTGCAAGACGAGGATGATGAAGAGAAAAATGCACTTACGGAACAATGTCAGAAATGGAGTAAAAAAAAATGCTCATGAAGAATGAAATGAAAGACCTGACTATGAGGATGTCAAAAGATATTAAGGACAAAAATAAGAATAAAGAAAATCATGTTGTATCTCTAAAGAACAAATTTGAAGAATGTGGCAGATTGGCTCATGAGAATGGTCTATTGAGAACTAAATTGGTACAATCTCAGAATAATGAACAAGAGTTGGAGAGACAAATAATAACTCTGAGAGATGATCTAACTACTACAAGTAAGTATAAAGAAAAATTCAGGATTAGTGTTGCACAATTGGATGATTCTTTGTTTATAATAAATTTGAGTGTATGGCTAAACAATGTAGAAATAAAGCAAATCAAAACTACAATTCAGTTCCTAGTCAATGCACAAATTGCAAGAAATATGGTCAAAAGTTAGATGATTGCAAAATGAATATTAAATGTCATGCATGTGGAAAGTTTGGACATTTGGCTAATAAATGTAGGTCAAGGAATGACATTGGATATGTCAAAGCAATTCAAAATAACAATGTTACATGTTATGCATGCAACAAAATAGGTCATATTGCTAACCACTGCAGAAGAAAGACTACACCAATTAGCAATGATAAAACAAATGAGAAAGGAAAGAAGAAGGTAGATGAAATACAATAAGATCACACAAAGAGATGGTTAGAAAGTCTAAAGAACCAAGTGGAGATGCAACTTCACCAATAACTACACGAGTAACTCCATAGGTAGATCAAAGCATTCCTACACCGATAGGAAATTCAACTAGTAACTGAGGCATACGCCTTACGGGTTGGAAAATTCATTGAAAATCTTGCATATTACTCGGAAGAGATCTGGAAAAAGATCTTGAGAGTTGTATTGATCATTGATGGAGATTTATCCAGCATAAATCTATGAAACCGACATCCTGTAGGGTGCACCACTAAGAATATATGACAATGAAGGATTAGGGTTTACTCGTTGATAAAAAGGAAAAATGGACTCATTTTCACTCACCCATCAATCGAGCAAACAAGGGATAAGTAAAGGCGAATCACAGGTGATCAAGAGTGAGCAAAGGCATTCTGAAAGGATTTCTAGCAGTTATCTAAGAAGTGATCAAAATGTTTAAACCGACCATCGTTATCTAGGTATTTCTTTGAAATGGCATCCACATCATCATCTGCTCCTACTTTCATTGTGAAACCTACTATTTTTGAGGTTAAGGATTGGCTTAGACCTCTTTTCAAGGAAGTTCCTCAAATTGCATAGAAGAAAGACTCTACTAGCACATTTTTTACGGTTCCCGGTGGCGTAGTTATGTGGAAGATGTCATAGCTTATATTCACTACATCTTGGAGGAATTAGGCACTGAGG
Source organism: Cryptomeria japonica (assembly GCF_030272615.1). Classification (NCBI taxonomy): domain Eukaryota; kingdom Viridiplantae; phylum Streptophyta; class Pinopsida; order Cupressales; family Cupressaceae; genus Cryptomeria; species Cryptomeria japonica. The sequence goes on along the minus strand of NW_026729427.1, from coordinate 13,109 downwards.
AAATCAAGGGAATGTATCAATCTGTGATACTAGGTAGCTCTGAAACAATCAAGCTAAAATATCAAATCATTGAAGACCTAGGGTTAAACGGAATCCTGTATATATCAGAATTAAAGGATGAAATGATTAGATATGTTCTAAGAAGGGTCCATAATGAATTTATCTGGCTGAACCGGCCTCACATGATCACCAAAGAAGCAATTCAAGCATCCAGTGTCTTACCCAAAGTTGGACAGAAACAAAGGAAGAAGATCACCAACACTGAGGTTGAAAAGCTCACCAGCGCAACCCATGATGGAAGGTCAATGAGGGTCAGCACCATCAAAGATATAGATGTGAAATTTGCCAGCTTGATCATCACCTACAACGTAACACAATCAACTTGATTGAACTCTATTGCCAGTTCCTATATCCATGCGGCATATCAAATGATAAAGAATAATGGAAAGTATGATTTGTGTGGTTCTATAAATAAGTAGGAAATGAAAAGATGTATAGAAGTTGCAAATAGAACAATCTTTAGCAGCAAACCCCGACAACTAATCTTAATGATGGGTAGATTCAATGAAATAATAAATGAGACCAGAGATGGTTGGGCTAAATTATTCCAAAAGAATCATGATTTCCTTACTTCTTAAGAAGAATTTGCTAAGGCAACAACTCCCACCATTCTGGACAAATCTAAAGGGAAAGGAATTTCGCGAAGTTCTGATCAAATTTTGAATGAACCGATAGATAAACCTAAAATTGATGAGAGTTTATAGACTAAATTAGTAGAGACAACATTTGTATAGTCTGAGCAAGGTAATATAGGTACTATACAGGATACTGATAATATTATGGATAATACTCCACCGACAGTAAGAGATATTGCACCAAGTGACAAAGCCACCGGTGCAAAATAGGATGAGAAAAGAGATACACCGAGAGAGGATAAGGAAAAGGAGATTGATAAGACACCCAGTACCATACTGACAGTTGATTCCTGATTGATTCAAATAAAGGAAAAGCTAATGAAAGATGGATCTACAGACAAAGGAATAATAGATCAGTTAATGACAATTTTGCATAGATTGATTGCTGATTGTATGATTGAAAATGAAGCAAGCTCTTCTAGAAAGCTTAAGGAATTGATAGAGAACATATCTAAATACTTTCAATCATTACAGTAGATTTTCGACTGGTAAGCAGTTGAAAGATTTACTTTGGCTAAGAAAGCCACTTTTGACCAGATTATTGAAACAGAAAAAAGGAAGGTTGAAGAGAAACTCATACTTATTGAAAATTATTTGAAACAATGTACTAACATCTATAGGGTCCATTGTAATATAGAGACTCTTAAAACAAATGTAGATAAGAGGATAAAAGAGTTACAAGAAAAGATTGCTAATATTGCAGATTGTTTTTATAGAATAACTTCACTTACAACATCCATTGATGGACAAATGTTGACTTTGGAGAACCAAATTTTTTCTTTCGAAAAGGAAAGAGACAATATTATTTGGAGAGAAAGGAGTCTCAGAGGTTTGGTGAGTCCAAGATTGGATTCTCTTGGTGTACATAAGAGGGAATGCATGGATATGCTTGCGAAGTTCACACCGATAGAAGTCACTCAGAAAGAAAAACTAGCACATTTAATGAGTGGACTTGTATCCATATATGAAAGATTCAAAATTGGTTGGGATACCTATATACTGTTACTAGAGAAAGTTTACCCAAAAATCTTGAATTTGGTCAAGCTCCAGTAAAGAAATATGTAATTATTCTTTCAATTCTTTCACCTATGCCAAAGGGGGAGTATATGTATGTGAAAAATATGTATATATATATAATCCTAGGGAGAGGATATCAAACAGAGAGTATATTTCAAACATAGTCAATCATCTTAGGGGGAGCATGTTTCAATTGAACCAGCAAGGAATCTATTTTTTGCATGAGTGTTTCCATCAATGACAAAGGGGGAGATAATTGGGTATTGACACTCATTGGCATCATATGTTTTCATTGATGGCAACAAGATTCTATTAAAGGCATATACCGGCAGATACCAGCATTGGAGGCATATATCGACAGATAGTAGCATTGGAGTAATCAGGGTCATCATTGGCATCCAGCACTTCAGTGAAGCCGACATCAGTCTGGGATCCCAAAGGTTTTATGTGTAAAATCATTTTATAATTATTATATAGAGCTGACATTAAATATCTTTTGTATTGTAAGCCAACATAAGGAATATTGTTTGTAGAGGGTATATAAGTTAGTCTGTTAGGTTATTTTGATATATGACAAGGTAGTAGAATAAAGTGATGTGAAGGATATGTATATAGATCATTTGTATGCGAAAGTAATATCATGCCATGATCAGTAGATGGTTTGTAAATAATTCTTGGATGAAAGGAGATACCGATAAAAAGGGTTCATGGTTTATGAACCGATACAAAGAAGAGCTATAACCAGAACTCTTTTTGGCATTGCAGATGCATTTTATGAGTTCACCATTACTGTTTTATCTCAATAGAAGCTTGTAGTCAGTGAGACTCTTTTGTGTTGAGCAGTGTGCTCTAGGCAGTGTGTCTTCCTGCATGTGCAGGCCCCCATGCTATGTTATATCTTTCATATGGCCAATGAATTGATATTGTGGGTCACAAATCCCACCGTAGTTTTTCCTCTTTGAGTTTTTCCTCATATAAAATTCTATGTGTTATGGTGTTCATTCATGTGGCTGGTTTATTTAATTCATGTTATATGTTTCTTCATTTAGTAGTTTATATGTGTATGTTATAAAAGGTTAAAATATTGTTTTACCGGGAGAACACTAATTCACCCCCCCTCTTAGTGTTCTTCGATTCATTGTATTTCAACATATGCCCCCATGTTAAAGTGATTGTGTACATCATATCAGGAGCAACTTATTTAAGGTAGGATACACCCAAAAAGACAAGAACATTATCATAATAATATGCCGCCCAAGAAAGGCCAAATCAAAGGATAATGATTACAAGACATAAAATGCGGAGTGGTTTCTCTTAACTTTGAGGTTAGTATTATTTCTATGATAAATAATGTATATCTTGTATATATATATAGATAAAAATATCCTCATCACCCAAAGAAAGAAAAACCACCATGGAAGAAGTGCACACATGTCTTTTGAGTCAAAATGGGAGAGACCAGAAGAGATCTCAATGCTTTGCATCATCTTCAAGTAGACAACACTAGCGACAACAAATACAAGAATTAAGAGATAAATAGGGGGAGGAGAGAGAGAGAATCTACGACATGAATGAAGCTAATCATGAAAATCATCTGCCTCCCAACCTTGGTCATCATTGTTTTTGGGAAGTTGGATGACATGAAAGAGGAGCCATGTTGAGCACTGTAGATGGGGCTATCACAAGTTCCAAACAAGGACCATGCTCTAATGATGAGTCACTTTGTCTGTTACTTGGATCTACGATTAATGTTTTTTAAATTTGTTTAGATAAATCGTTATCAACATTAATATATTCATATTCATCATTTCAATTATGAGCATCAATAATTTCATCATGAACAACATTCTCACCTATTTCATCATCAAGATTAACAACATAGGAGCTCTAATAGGAATATAACTTGAACCACCATTTGTCTTAATCTTTTTACATCTTGGAGATTTAGGTTGAACCTCTTGATTAGAAGGTTGAGAAAATGTTATTATGTCAATAGTTGGTGGCTTCAGAGAAGAAATCATTTGAGAAACAAGTTGACGAGCCCTAGCATGACATCTCCATGGATATTCTCTCCCACAATGGCTTTTTTAGTTTTAGTTGATGGTTGTGAAGGTTTAGATTCAACTGGCATAAAATTTATTTCTTCTTTTAAGGAAGGATGCATAGGAGAAGGTTTCTTAGGTTGTATAATAGGAGATATTGGGCACTTCCCTTTGTAAGATGTAGGAGGTGGAACCACACCATATAAAGTAATAATAGGTGGTTTTGGAAGGAGACCAGGTCCATCATGAGGAGGATGAATAGGTCTATCCTTAGAAGGATTAATATCTTTATGCTTAGGAGGAAAACTAGGTGTATCCATAGGAGGAAAACTACGTTTATCCATAGGAGGAAGTCGGAGAGTATGCTTAGGAGAAGGAATACGGTCATTGCTAGGAGGAAGACTAAGTGTTGGATTTCTAGGTTTACTCAAGGATAAAATCATGTTATTTTTCCCTTTTTGATAGGATTTAAAGAGAGGACCACTTCTAGGTTGAAGAGGTTGGAATTGTTTGGACCAAAAATAATCAAGGCAAACAACTCAATTCCTCACTATAGGTTTATACTATTCTTATTTGAGGCCTAATCAGTCTCAAAGGATCCGAAAGGTTTTATGTGTAAAATCATTTTGTAATTATTGTATAGAGCTGACATTGAATATCTTTTATATTGTAATCCAGCAAAAGGCATATTGTTTGTAAATAATTCTTGGAGGGAAGGAGATACCAGTAAAAAGGGTTCAGGGTTTATGAACCGGTACATAGAAGAGCTATATCCAAAACTCTTTTTGGCTATGTAGATGTATTTTTTGATTTCACCATTATTTTTTTTATCTTAGTAGAAGCTTGTAGTAAGTGAGACTCTTTTCCTCTTGAGTAGTGTGCTCTAGGCAGTGTTCCTTCTTGCATGTGCAGGCCCCCATGGTATGTAATATCTTTCATATGGCCAATGAATTGATATTGTAGGTCACAAATCCAACCGTGGTTTTTTCTCTTTGAGGTTTTCCATGTATAAATATTTGTGTGTTATGGTGTTCATTCATGTGGATGGTTTATTTACTTAATGTTATATGTTTCTTCATTTACTAGTTTATATGTGTATGTTATAAAAGGTTAAAATATTGTTTTACCGGCAGAAAACTGATTCACCCCCCTCTCAGTGTTCTTGGAATCATTGTATTCCAACATATGCCTCCATGTTAAAGCGATTGTGTACACCGTATAAGGAGAAACTTATTTAAGGTAGGATACACCCAAGAAGACAAGCCCATTATCATAATAATATGCCCCCCAAGAAAGGACAAATCAAAGGATAATGATCACAAGACATAAAATTCGGGGTGGTTTCTCTTAAATCTGGGGTCAATATGATTTTTATGATAAATAATGTATATCTTGTATATATATATATAGATAAAAATATCCTCATCCCCCAAAGAAAGAAAAACTGCCATGGAAGAAGTGCACACATGTCTTTTGAGTCAACATGGGAGAGACCAAAAGAGATCTCAATGCTTTGCATCATCTTCAAGTAGAGAATACTAGGGACAACAAATACAAGAATTAAAAGATAAATAGGGGGGGAGAGATAGAGAATCTACGACATGAATGAAGCTAATCATGAAAATAATCTGCCTCCCAACCTTGGTCATCATTGTTTTTCAGAAGGTGGATGACATGAAAGAGGAGCCATGTTGAGCACTGTAGATGGAGCCATCACAAGTTCGAAAGAAGGACCATGCTCTAATGATGAGTCACTTTGTTTGTTACTTGGATGTAGGATTAATGTTTTTTAAATTCATTTAGATAAATCGTTATCAATATTAATATATTCATATTCATCATCTAAATTATTAGCATCAATATTTTCTTCATTAACAACATTCTCACCTATTTCGTCATCAAGATTAACAACATAGGAGCTCTAATAGGAATATAAATTGAACCATCATTTGTCTTAATATTTTTACATCTTGGAGATTTAGGTTGAGTCTCTTGATTAGAAGGTTGAGAAAATGTTATTATGTCAATAGTTGGTGTCTTCAGAGAAGAAATTATTCGAGAAGCAAGTTGACGAGCCCTAGCATGACATCTTCATGGATATTCTCTTCCACAATGGTTTTTTTTAGTTTTAGTTAATGGTTGTGAAGGTTTAGGTTCAACTGGCATAAAATTTATTTCTCATTTTAAGGAAGGATGCATAGGAGAAGGTTTATTAGGTTGAATAATAGGAGATATTGGGCACTTCCCTTTGTAAGATGTAGGAGGTGGAACCACACCATATAAAGTAATAATAGGTGGTGTTGGAAGGAGACTGGGTCCATCATGAGGAGGATGAATAGGCCTATCCTTAGGAGGAATAATATCTTTATCCTTAGGAGGAAAACTAGGTGTATCCATAGGAAGAAAACTAGGTTTATCCATAGGAGGAAGTGGGAGAGTATGCTTAGGAGAACGAATATGGTCATTGCTAGGAGGAAGACTAAGTGTTGGATTTCTAGGTTTACTCAAGGATAAAATCATGTTATTTTTCCTTTTTTGATAGGATTTAAAGAGAGGACCACTTCTAGGTTGAACAGGTTGGAATTGTTTGGACCAAAAATAATCAAGACAAACAGCTCAATTCCTCACCATAGGTTTATACTATTCTTATTTGAAGCCTAATAAGTCTCAAAGGATTTGAAAGGTTTGATGTGTAAAATCATTTTGTAATTATTGTATAGAGCTTATATTGAATATCTATTATATTGTAATCCAACAAAAGGCATATTGTTTATAGAGGGTATATAAGTCAGTCTGTTAGGTCATTTTGATATATGACAAGGTAGTAGAATAAAGTGATGTGAATGATATGTATGTAGATCATTTGTATGCGATATTAATATCATGCCATGATCAGTAGATGGTTTGTAAAGAATTCTTGGAGGGAAGGAGATACTGGTAAAAGGGTTCAGGATTTATGAACCGGTACATAGAAGAGCTATAACCAAAACTCTTCTTGGCTATGCAGATGCATTTTGTGAGTTCACCAATACTGTTTTATCTCAATAGAAGCTTGTAGTAAGTGAGACTCTTTCGTGTTGAATAGTGTACTCTAGGCAGTGTGCCTTCTTGCATGTGTAGGCTCCCATGCTATGTAATATCTTTCATATGGCCAATGAATTGATATTGTAGGTCACAAATCCAACCGTGGTTTTTCCTCTTTAAGGTTTTCTAAGTATAAATATTTGTGTGTTATGGTGTTCATTCATGTGGCTGATTTATTTACTTCATGTTATATGTTTCTTCATTTACTAGTTTATATGTGTATGCTATAAAAGGTTAAAATATTCTTTTACCGGCAAAAAAGTGATTCACCCTCCCTCTCAGTGTTCTTGGATTCATTGTATTCCAACATATGCCTCCATGTTAAAGCGATTGTGTAAACCATATAAGGAGAAAATTATTTAAGGTAGGATACACCCAAAAAGACAAGCACATTATCATAATAATATGCCCCCAAGAAAGGACAAGTCAAAGGATAATGATCACCAGACATAAAATGCATGGTGGTTTCTCTTAACTCTAGGGTCAATATGATTTTTATGATAAATAATGTATATCTTGTATATATATAGATAAAAATAACCTCATCCCCCAAAGAAAGAAAAACTGCCATGCAAGAAGTGCATGCATGTCTTTTGAGTCAACATGGGAGAGACCAAAAGAGATCTCAATGCTTTGCATCATCTTCAAGTAGAAAACACTAGGGACAACAAATACAGGAATTAAGAGATAAATAGGGGGGAGAGAGAGAGAATCTATGACACGAATGAAGCTAATCATGAAAATTATCCGCCTCCCAACCTTGGTCATCATTGTTTTTGGGAAGGTGGACGAGATGAAAGATGAGTCATGTCGAGCATAGTAGATGGAGCTATCACAAGTTCGAAACAAGGACCATACTCTAATGATGAGTCACTTTGTCTGTTACTTGGATGTAGGATTAATGTTTTTTAAATTCATTTAGATAAATCATTATCAATATTAATATATTCATATTCATCATCTGAATTATTAGCATCAATATTTTCTTCATTAACAACATTCTCGCCTATTTCACCATCAAGATTAACAAAATAGGAGCTCTAATAGGAATATAACTTGAACCATCATTTGTCCTAATCATTTTACATCTTGGAGATTTAGGTTGAACCTCTTGATTAGAAGGTTGAGAAAATATTATGATGTCAACAGTTGGTGTCTTCAGAGAATAAATTGTTTGTGAACCAAGTTGATGAGCCCTAGCATGACATCTCCGTGGATATTCTCTCTCACAATGGTTTTTTTTTAGTTTTAGTTGATGGTTGTGAAGGTTAAGGTTCAACTGGCATAAAATTTATTTCTTCTTTTAAGGAAGGATGCATAGGAGAAGGTTTCTTAGGTTGAATAATAGGAGATGTTGGGCACTTCCCTTTGTAAGATGTAGGAGGTGTAACCACACCATATAAATTAATAATAGAAGGTGTTGGAAGGAGACTAGGTCCATCATGAGGAGGATGAATAGGTCTACCTTGAGGAGGAATACTATCTTTATCGTTAGGAGGAAAACTAGGTTTATCCATAGGATGAAATGGGAGAGTATGCTTAGGAGAAGAAGTATGATCATTGCTATCAGGAGGACTAAGTTTTGGATATGTTACTTGATGCAATTGTAATATATAAATAATTTCTTCCATTATAACATTAACCATGCAAGCTAGATCAATGAGAACCCCTCAAGAGGGTATGTCTTTGACTCTACCGGTGATATATAATGGGCCAAATAGTTCTTTAATGTATCACTAGGATCAATTGCAATTCATAATTCCTTAGGAGGTTCATTTTTATCAATAAGGCTCACCAAATTATTAGACTCAAAGCCAAGATCAGTAGGAGAGAAAGAAAGACAGTCAGTCTCAATCACATTAGTAGAATGGGAAGGTAAAGGATTAGTGAAAAATTGAATATTTTAATTAGGAGGAGCTACATATTTATTTCCTTTATCATTGACACAACCACATATATGGTATTGTTATCAATCAAGTCTTGAATCTTACTCTTTAAGGAATAACACTTTTCAGTGTTGTGACCAAGTTGACAATGATATTGGCAAAAATATTTTGAATCAAAGTAATCTGAAAAAGTCTTTGATGGATCAAGTGGTTTTAAGGGGGAAGCTTCAATAAATTTCATTGTAATAATTGCATCATAATACTATGCAAAGATTCATTAAGAGGAGTGATTTCTTTTCTAAAGTATTTGGACAAAGGAGACACGCCTATTGTTGTGGTTGCTACTTGAGTGTTGTTTTCATTGAACTCTATGAATCCCTTATTTGGTTTGAACTTTGTAAATGGTTGTTGAGCACTTTCAGTTTTATCATTCGGAGCCATTGAAGATGATTGTTCCAATTGACTCATGGTAAGGTGATAATTGTGATGTACTGCACACAACTACGTAAAGGAAGTAAACTCAGAAAATAGAATTTTATGTCTAATATCTTTTTGCAAATTAGAAATAAAAATTCTTTGAATATCTTGATCATGGACAAGTGATTTGTGAATACATATGCTTATATCTACCAATAAAATTAGTCACTTTTTCTTTAATACTTTTCTTACAATGCATCAAATCAATGAAAGTAATCTTAGGACCAATATTATTGTGAAATTATTGAATGAAAGCATTAGCCAATTGTTAAAAATAAGTAATATAATAAGGAGGAAAAGAAAAATAACATTTCAAAGCTTTATCCCTAAGCGTTCTACTAAACAATTTACCCAAAAGTCTTTGGTCATGAGTAGAGTCACTACACAAAGTTTGAAATGTTTCAACATGAGTCAAAGGATCACCTTTTCCATTATGAAGCTCCAATTGAGGGACGTCCACATGTTTAGGAGGGAAAGGATGAAAAATTTCATCAGATAATGGGCTCACTACATCAAATGTGGGCACATTATACTTTGATTGGTTCATGGAAGATATTTGTTGTTGTAAAGAAGACATTGTTTGCACTAGATTACTGATGGTAGCTTTAGTAGATAGATTAAAATTGGAAATGTTTTATTAAGAAGGAGAGGTCACATTGTTGAATGAAGGAGGAGCTTGAGAATAAGGAGGTGGGACACTATGATAGGTAGGTATGGGAGATGATTATGCAAAAAATGGAAGACTCACTTGAAGAGGGATGAAGGAATTATGACTAGAGGAATTACCCCTTGACTAACATGTGTAAGTATGACATTTTGTGTAGAGGTAGCCATGATGTTAGATGTAAAAGTAAGAGCACTAGTCATAGGATTAGTCATAGGAATAAAATGATTAAATTGAATAGGAGGTAGTTTATAACTAAGGACTTTGACACAAATTTTCATAGGCATAATATTAGTATCCACAATATGGGCAATAGCACGCAACACATCAATGCCAAGTTTATCACTTTGAACCATTCTTTTTAATCCTTCAATCAATGGTAGATCTTCACTATTCAGGTATTGTTTTTTACTATATGAGCATGGAGAAGGGCATAAAATTTTCAAATAACAAGATCAATAAATAGAAACATTACCCTAGGCCGAGAAAAACTATCCCACATAACCGTAGATACTAAGCCAACCCATCAAAAAAAATAAAAAATCTTCATATCCCTGTAGCTAAACCTACTAATTTTAACTAACTCCCATGTAGTCTAAAAGAGAGGCATGCAGGCCCAACAAAGTAACCATCTCAAAAACAAAAATAAAAAACCAAGTAGAGAAAGGAAAAAAAAACCAGAGAGAAACCTAATTATTATTTATCAGATCCCAATTCTGCTGGAGCCTATCAATTTGAGATGCCCACATGTCCACCTATCTGTCACTGTCATCAACATCCTTCTCTTTCTACCCTTATTTTGCTAGTTTTTGGTTTTTCATTTTGATTTTCCCATATCTCGACACTAGAAAGATTATACACTAGAAAGATTATCAAAATTTTGTTTGTACTCTCTATTCCTCTCCTCTAGGTTAACTGCTCTCTTTTAGATCAATCAGTTGCTCGAACATATCATTGATGTTATCTTTTTCAGACTGAGGTTCCTAGGAACAAGGGACAATTTTGTCATCATCTGAATGGTTAGGCGCCACGAGACTTTGGTCAAAATTATTTGGTTCCTCATCCTTTTCACTATCCTCTTCCTTTTCACTTTCTTCCTCCATATCTTCTTTGAATTTTTTCATCAGGGTCATCTTTCTTTGTCTGGTAGTCTTTGTCCTCTGAGTTATCCATGGAATTCTCCTCATTTTTTTCAAGGTTGTAGACTTCGCCAAGATTTTCTGCCATTTCTTTGTTTTCCACTTTACACTTTTTCTCCTTATCTCTGAATCTAGTGGATATTCTCTCACCTGAGCTACTTTAGTTTCTCTCCTTTTCAAAATTCTTGTTTTCCTTGGCCTCCAGGATCATGAAGATCTAGGTCAATAGTAATAATATTTCTTGTAGACTCTATCAATTTTTTTGGCTTTGGCTGGACTATTCTTAGGGGTATCCGGTTTCCTTTTATCCAGGTTAACATTGAGAAGAGCATTTTCTAGGGGTTCAATTTCTTGAAGCATAAGGGTTTTCTTGCCCTTGGCCTTGACCACAGGAGTGGAGTTAGGAAAGAAAAAGGGCTTGGAGTCAATTAGCTCCATCTTAGTCGAATTTCCTTGTTTTTTCTTGAGGAGTTCATCAATAGACAACAAGGATAGCGAGTGGCTACGCTTAGGGGAGTGGGTGAAAGCAATTTTATAGAGAATGTAAATAAGACCTTGATGGAGCGGAGGGTTAGCTCCATTTTCAAAGCAAGACTCTAAGGATGAGTACATGAAAAAAGGAAGGTTTATTTTCTTACCATGTCTGATATGATTGCGGATACAAAATTGAGACACATAAACTATAGTATATTACCCTTCTAAAGTAAAATACTTCATCACAAAATAACTTACAATAGGGTAGGGTGTGTGAAGGGCAGAGTGGTCATACCTAATTTTAATCACCGTAATATTTTCCCCCTTTTCAAAGAATTTCTTCATGTAGGATTTGTAATCTCCATTGCTCCTCTTCTCCACTCTTTCACTTTCATCTTCCAGACCCATTACCTCTACAATATACTTAGGCGACACCACAAAATAAATACTTCCCATAATAACCACTCAATTTACCATGAGTTGCAAAACCTAGGTGAGAGGGATATGTTGTATCCCTCCATAGATAGGATGTAGGAAGTGAACCCCACATGTTGAAAAAGCTCCTATATTTATTAATTACTCTGTAACCCCTCACAATTTTTAGGTTTCGTCCTTTTTAGGGGCCCCCCAATTTCTCTTACAATTTTAACAGAGCACTATTTACTCTTGTTAAAGCGACCCACAAAGTAGCTGAGATTTTTTGCATATTTTGTTGCTAGGAATCATACATTCTCTTTGTGAAGAATTTGTAGATTCATAACTAGATACAAGTAATGATATCACAATGCTTGTCATTGTTGGCATTGAGTTGTCATTGATGTCAACCAGTATTGTAGGCTACCAGTAGAGGTATATCAACCTAGTATGAAGAAGATTGATTCGGCATAAGGAAAATTAACATGAAGGCTTGTCAATTGGTATGGTGGAAGAGAAGTAGGTATTGAGACTGTCAGTAACATCATCAGTAAGAGGTGATATGAAGTTGTGTGTTGGCATGACAAGTTATAATAAGTATAAAGGCTAGTTTTTTTCTTGTGATAATGTTTGTGATAAAGAGGTAGAGTGACAAAGAGATAACAAACCATCGGAGGTGAAGTTGTGCTACTGGTGTAGTATACACTACTAGATAGCAATAGGAGAATGTCTCACTAGTAAGGGCTTGTGCTAGTATGAGTTTAATGAATGATCAAGTTTAAATCAATCTTGTATCAATAAGCTGAGTGTATGTCACTATGATGCGACATGGAGCTGAGGTGGGGAGCATGCAGAGTTCGGTGAAGGTTCCATCAACATGGTTGTTGAAGTAGTTAGTTGAAATTAAAAGAAACAACCACAAATCACAAGTCGATAACAGATTGATGTGGCTCAAGGAAGAATGAAAGACATAGAAAGATCAGGGAGTTGTTGGCGCCTAGATCAAAGAAAGGAAATTGAATTGCAACAGGACCTCAAGAAGGAAATAACTGGGTCATAAATGAGTCGACAAATTTCAAGGCCAAAAATCATGGTCGGGTTTGCTATTTTTGGTACACATATTTTGGACAGATGGAAAATGCGTGATGGCTTATTCCTCCAATGTAGGTGTGCAATCTAAGGCGGATTGGATCAGATTGGATACAAATTTGGTCAGA